>NC_079164.1:67510233-67705233 GCF_947568905.1 Ostrea edulis
GCAGGTAACGAGGGTTGTAACTCCTCTTTAATTGGACATGTTTGGCCCTTCAACAAACCCCACCCAAACCTTTGGACGAAAGAGATACAAAATTCGGTCACAGCTCCGTCTTTCAAAAACTGGATCAGCTACTGATTGTAATATTTTCTTAAGGAAGTATGCTACACCAGAGAAATTTGATATGGATGAAAAGAAGATCTGTATAATAATATTTTGAAATGGAAAATTTACTTTATTGAGTCAAAAACGCAGTTTTTACTAAAAAATAATCGGTGGTGGGAATAAAACCCTTCCTGGGCTCAAACCTACGATCTACAGACGTTAACCTACTGAGCTACCCAGCTAGGCAATGAAATTTAAAAAGAGTGTAGAGATAGTGTTGATATTTATAATTTCATTCACGTTTTAAAAGGAAGTTAGAAATGTCGGCAGTTATCTGGAAGAGAACACCGGATACACCTTTTTATTGTGTTTGGTACTTCTAGTTCTTCATCTTTTCGAAAATAGAAATTGACATTGATACTCGAACAGCATATTCACTAAAGCAGTTGGTTAATTAAAAATGTCATCATGCAACCTCCAGCGAATATGCATATGCGCACTGCAGTTTTCATTCTTTCTGTGACAATCCATTGAATAAACATACATGTTCACAACCGACTGGAGCAACTTTTAACAGAGATTTGTAATGGTTGCTGCGCTTTGTTCAAAAGAGCTGATAATCCCAGGAGGATCTGCAGGGTCATCACACTCACTGCAGTTGTGAATAATACTAGAATCCCATAAGCAGTTGTCTTCATTCATTGGTTTACGGACCCCTCTTTATTTGAAAGATTGACATGCGGAATCATATTCTTACTTCATAGATATCCCCTCCGATGAGAAATTTCATATACGAGACATGTAGGAATTAATCTACAGAATTCATTTTGAGTTCGTTTATTATGCATTAACAATCTAATTAAAATGTATGCATTAATTACTTCAAACATTTAAAACAACTTTTTACTCTAAGATATATAATTAACATCATATTTCGCTGTTCTTTTTGTGGAAATTGCATAAGAGATTTCCTTGTTATCTCCCAAACAATCGAAAAAATAACAACATGGCTCGTCTCTCTTTCTTTGCTTTTTTCTCCAGGTTTTTCTGTTCCTTTCCTTTCTTCTAAAATGACGAATGATAAACAAATAGATTGATATTTTCATCAAAATAATATCCTATATTCTGTAAAATGTTTCATTTTACTGGTAAAGGTTATATACATTTTTAAGATTTGATTTATTTTACACACATTTCATGTACATACGAATAACATGAAATTAAAGAAATTTAGCATAATTTAATAGATACAAATATGTACTCACATTCTTGGGAGTAATTGGGTTAAGCCAAGACCACCGTTTTAAAAGATTGGAACTGTTCTGCTGAAAACAAAGAAAAATGTAGACTTTCAAAATAAATGCCAGAAACACTCTATATTTGTAAACTTTCAAAATAAAACCAGAATCGGGGGGTGTGGTGGTGTTGGGGTGTTAGAATATTGTATACCAGCTGGTTATTCATATAAGATGTAATTATCATTCAGCATACAGTACTTTACCTTCTTATCGGCTGACAGAAATTTGCTCAATGTTCCAACCTCGTCTCTCGGCATTTTACTTTCTTTTCTGTCTTTTTTGGTGTTGTCTTCTTGATTCTGTAATGCAAGTTTGGAATAGAAAAATATTAAAGGCATAATGTGCAAAGATAATGGCACAATTTATTCCGAATTACATGGTACACATTTTGTGGGATTTTTTTTTTACCTTTAATAAAAGTCCTTCCGGAATTAAAGGACTTGTCATCAGTCTAATGTAAGGGTTTTCATTTTCCTGAAATAGACAGAAACGTTATAGAAAAGAAATTCATTGTGTGTCTACAAAATCAAGATGAATGAACAGAAGATATTTACCTCCTCTTCATTTTCTCCATCCACGTGGTCATACTGTGTTATTCTTTGAGTCTCTTGAATAGTCTCCTTTATGTCTTCCTTCTTAATGACCACGCCTTCCGTCTCTTCTATGCCTTCTACATTAAATGTCCCTTCCATGCAATCCTCTTTACTGGTCCCTTCCTTGCCCTCCTTTTTACTGGTCTCTTCTTTGTCTTTAACGATCTCTTCCATTTCTTCCTCGTTAATGCTCTCTTCCACCATGGTCTCTTCCATGCATTCCTCCTGAAATTCAAAACGAAGTATTAACTTACATTTCATCTTATCAATTGTAGTGATAACCATTTCCTCATGAATGCGCTGCAAGTTGTGAACAATATTAATCTTCATAAATATAGTATATCTATTTTAACGACTGGGAATTTCCTACAGAAATGAAATAAGAATGTAAGTATCAATAAATTTCAGTTTTGAAAATGCTTGACTGCGAGGTTTTATATACGCGGGCATTATTCTTATAATTAGTCTGTCGGTATGAATAATCGCAGTTCATACCCCCCAATTACAATGTATTATGGATGTTAGCGTTTCATAAAAAGTATGCATGCCAGAGTATATTAACTCTTCACGAAGTATGCTGGCAGTTAATACCCTCATGTATTTTCAAAATTTATAAAATAAAATTCTGGTAATTTTTAAAAAGATATATAACATATTACACTGATATAAAAATTTGTAATGTCACTTACAACCAGGAGATCTAATTTGGGTTGAAATTGAACCCTACACCACTCTCTACTGAAGTAGTAGTGCACTGCATCGTCAGGGGCAAATGCCTGAAATTTCAATTTTAAAATCAAGTCATAGTTAATATCAAGTAAATGAAATGTTGGAGTAAGGTATACTCTCAACTGATATACTATAAATTTGTGAAACTTGTGGAACATATCAGATGTCATTTCTGGGTACCTCCAGATACCGCAGTTTTCTTCCAAGCCACTGGACAAATTCTCTTCCATCTTTAAATTCTGGCTTGGTACCTTCTTCCCAGAATTTTTCATCTTTATTCATTGTTTCTTCTATATATTCATCTTCTAGATCTATATCTTCCTCCACTTTTTCCTGCAAAATTATTACACAAATTACAACTGTACGCAGACACTTTATTAATTTAAAATTGTTCACCTATACAATAAAAAGACTATTTTACTATTTGAAATGTGTAAAAGAATCTGCTGATAATGCTGTACCTTTTTGAAAAGAACTACATTAATTGAGTGGGAGAGGAATTGAGTTTTATTTGGAAAAATTCTAGACAAGTCTGTCACAAAGTGGCAAAATAGGTGAATTGTTTTTAAAGCTAGTAAAGCATCAATGAATATTTCTCTATACGTGTTATTTATGATAAATGAATGTTTCTCTGGATTTTGATTCAAGTATATTTCATAATTTTAAAAAAACAACTTGCATTTAAAGATTCCAATCCAGGGTGATATATCTCTTTGCTCCAACTTCGAAAGAAATAGTAGTGGACTCTATCATCGGGTTCAAATGTCTGAAATGATACACATACATCTGCAATTCCAAAATCTGTTTTCATTGGCTCAATAGTTGGTTGGTTGCTTGTCTGTTTGTTTTACGTCCCATCGAGAATTTTTCTTTGAAATACCACCAGTTTAGACCTACTGCTTAGCGCCTGCGGTCTTAGCAGTGAGGGTTCTTTAACGTACTGAACGTTTGCCGCCGACACTAGACCTCCGTTTTTAAGGCATACCCGAAAACCCCGAGATTCTTGCATCTAAACTCTGAGCGTTTGGTGAAAGAGCAATATAGGTCCTAACTACCTATGTTTACGTTTGACGTCTCGATCAACAGTAAAAAGAACCAAAAGACTTTATGATGTTCTCTACCGAATTTGTTTTGTAGATTTACAAATCAGGCCGGAAAACAATATAAAAAAACCAATTGTGTCAACTCAAAGAATATGTATAGCAACCAATGACTATAGAGACAGAAATACACCTAACAAATAATGGGGAAATGATGATAGTTGAATGTTTCTTGATGTATATACCGGTATGTCTGTTTGTACAGGGAGTCAACAGGAAGCACGCGGCATTGTTAAATTATTAATTATGAAAGCATATATATATTTCTCTTCGAGGCACGTTAAAACAAATTATGTATCCGACCATACCTCTAGGTAAGGAAGCTGTCGATCCAGCCACTCAATGTATTCTCTTCCATCTTTGAACTCCGGCACTAAAGCCTCGTGCTCCTGGTCACCATACAATACCGCCTGTTCCCTCTCGCTTATTTTCATGTTCTCTGATTGGAAAACAATATAGAAAACAATATTGTGTCAACTCAAAGAATATGTAGAGCGCTTGTGAATCTGTTTTCACTTCTGTAGAAACGATTATGACGTCACAATGTCATGAAGTTTCTGCATGCAATCGCCGTCATAGTGACGCAGCTGATAGTGACGTTGTTTATTATAGGATTAAACATTCTTTTTGAAGAATTTATCGATGTGTAAACTCCGGACATTTTACTCACAAATTGAATAAAAGTGCGAAGCACTTTTATGTTAAGTTTGTGAGTAAAATGGCCGGAGTTTAAACATCGATAAATTCTTCAAAAAGAATGTTTGATTCTTATAATTCCAATTCATTCACTTCATTAACAATTCCAAAAATTTGAATAGTTTCCCTGCACTATGTTATTTGTTTTCAGGCGTGTATGAATACATCGCGTTTTCGGATTTATTGATGTGTAAACTCTTGTTCAGCTTTATTTTTGTCCAATCAAAACACTTGTAATAAATAACATTGGAATTATATGATAATCAAAATTATAACTTTGAATAGACTAAACCTACATGTACTCCTAATGTATGTAGTATATATATTTATACATAATTTGCTCTTTCTACCTACCTATAAAGCTAAGTCTACCTAAAGTGCTTTCCAACACAGGAACACATAGATCTGCTTCTCTGCATTTTGTTCGTCATTGTTGAGAATCGATGTCTAAGCCCGGGTTGGGTTGGTGTTGTAGAGTAGAACCCCTCAATAGGTCCCTCCTCTGGAAAATCGACTTTATGCCTGGTCATTCAGTATTACTTTAGGAAAATCTAGAATAATGGAGGATCGATCAGAGGGATATTTACGACCTATGTTGAAAATCTATTCACTATCAGATTAATCGTCTATCATCGAGCATAAATGTCCCTTTAATATATTCATTGTATACATAACAAAGGATAATGAACTATTGGGAATGATTTAAATCAAAATAAATATTTATTGTTAAGTAATGATGAAAATGATGATTAGAGGCTGCTAGCTGACCCTTTTCCACTTTAGACTTTTTTTGAAGAGTTATCTGCCTTTCGTAAAATAAGAAAAATCTTATATTCTAAAGATTTGTGCAAGAGGACTAAATTTAATTTCATAAAGAGAAAGTGTGTGTGACTTTTTACCAAGAGCTTTGCCTTAAATATTTCAATAAAACATGCTCTTACCATAGACTTTCAAGTGTAAAATTCTAGGTGAAATAAATCAAGCAGTAATCAAGCTTTTGAAAATTCCTATGGTGGATTGTTTTTATTTGATGAACCCTTCAAACCGATACCGTGATTACAAAAGGCATCCATTTACTAGATACGATATATGGTCGGTATACATTAAATAATTAAACTTTTTTTTTTAATTATGTGTTTAGTGTTAAAGTAAAAATACACTCCTTCTATTTTTTTTTTTCATTCTGGGTGTTTAATAGGTTCCACTATAACTTTAGTCGTGTAATACACAAGAGTAGGATATACGTGTATTACTAAACTCTTTGTTTTAATGCATCAAAATCCGATATAATGAATTTAAAAATCTATAATTTCAAATTATTTAATCTATTCTTACTAATTCTACAATTCGCTATCACGAATTATTGATTACGAAAGCCCTTTTAGTACCTATCAAGAATATATTTCTAATTTGAAATAACTAATTTCAGAATTCGTTATTTCGATTATAATTCGTTATTTCAAACATTAAAACTCGTTATAACGGATTACATTCGTTATAACGAATTTATAAACTTCGTAATAACGGATTGCAAAATTTGAAATAACGAATTCAATTTGAAATAACGAATTCCGAAATTCGTTATATCAAATTGCATAATTCGTTACAACAAATTCTAATAACTTTGTACTGATGAAAAGGTGAAGATTACGAACAGTCATCAATCTGACAACTCCTATAAAGAATACAAAATTAAGAGTTGGGCAAACACGAACAGGTGAATATACCAGAGGTGGGATCTTGCAACATCTTCATCCGACTACATTTTTTAACTACTTGTTTTAACAAATTGTATTAATTTGTTTTAATGAATCAAAATCCATTTAATGAATTGAAAAATTTATAATTTCAAATTATTTAATATATTCTTACTAATTCTGCAATTCGTTATCACGAATTATTTACTAATTTGATATTAACGATTTTATAAATTGTTATATCGCATTTGACAATTTGATATAACCATTTCTAAAATTCGTGTTTTCAAATTTAATTCGTTAATATAAATTTTGAAATTTGTTATAACAAATTCAACAAATTTGTTATAACAAATTTAATCCGTTATAACGAAATTAAAAGTTTGAAATAACAAATTAAATCTGTAATAACGAATTCTGGAATTCCTTATTTCAAATTCAAAAATATTTTTTGATATGTCATAAATGGGCTTCCGTAATTGATAACTTGATATCAACGATTTTATAAATCGCTATATCCAATTTGACAATTCGATATAACCATTTTTGAGATTCGTGTTTTCAAATTTAATTCGTTAAAACAAATTTTGAAATTTGTTATAATAAATTTAATCCGTTGAAACGAATTTAAAAGTTTGAAATAACAAAATAAAATCTGTAAAAACGAATTCTGGAATTCGTTATTTCAAATTCAAAAATATTTTTGATAGGTCCTAAATAGGCTTCCGTGTGTAGTTAATAAAAATGTAGTTGGATGAAGATGTCGCAAGATTAGGGAACTGATCCCATCTATGGTATATTCAGGGGTCCGTGTTTCCCAACTATCTATTTTGTATTGCTTACAGAAGTTATGAAATTTATCAGTGTTCGTTAACTTCACCTTTTCATCAGTACAAGTTTTTAAAAAATTGTTGTAATGAATTATGCAATTTGATATATAACGAATTTCAGAATTTGTTATTTCAAATTGAATTCGTTATTTTGAATTTTGAAATCGACCGTTATTACGAAGTTTACAAATTCGTTAAAACGAATTTTATCCGTTATAACAAATTTTAATATTTGAAATAACGAATTAAAATCGAAATAACGAATTCTGAAATTCGCTATTTCAAATTAAAAATATATTTTTGATATGTCCTAAATGGGCTACCGTAGGTTTCGTAGGTTGATTGATTGATTAATCATTGTTTAACGTCCCGCTCGAGAATATTTCACTCATATGGAGACGTCACCATTGCCGGTGAAGGGCTGCAAAATTTAGGCCTATGCTCGGCGCTTATGGCCTTTGAGCAGGGAGGGATCATTATCGTGCCACACCTGCTGTGACACGGTACCTCGGTCTCATCTGAAGGACCGCCCCATTTAGTCGCCTCTCACAGGCACTCGACGTTTTAAATATCTATAATAAAAAAAGTGTCTTCCTGTAAATATAATATTCACAATGTTACAGGAAGACAATTGTTTTTAAATAGATATTTTTAAAAACGTCGCCTCTTACGACAAGCAAGGAGTACTGAAGACCCGTTTCGCAGGATACCGCTTTTTAAAGGGTATCTATAAGAACAGCACATTTCAATAATGAAAACAAAGAAATAATTCAAGTTCACTCTTTAAAGTTGTTGCTAAAGACGGCAGGCTTTTTTTTAAAAAAAAAAAAGAAAAAAAAAAGCTATGCTTGTTAGTGTGACGTTGTTAACGTTAAATTGTTGTTTTATTGTGATACCATGCTGATGTTACAGTCCTACAACATTCAAATGTTGACTATCTAGTAGTTTGATATTCGAAGCGTTAAAAGTAAGAATTTTGATTTTCAAATGTAAAGAACTGATCTGAGGACTATAAACTGAGGATGTATACTTTTAGTCTATATTTCAAACCCAACTACCCTTTGAAATGATATTCATAAACAAATAAAATTTTCAGTATATGTTTGCAATTATTTTTTTTTTTTTTATAAACCAGTAGTTTCTTCAAGTGATATGAGCTAGATAAATCATAAGATATGTAAATAGTCAAAATTTTAACTTAAAGACTATTCTCAGTTTATGGTCTTTAGGCCTGGTTAGCAAAATTGAGAATAACATTTCAGTCAACCGGTTGCTTATTTAGATAATCCGAAGAATTCTATAATATATTTGACATGGTATATTATATAGCCTATATATCAGTGTGCAAAGAATCCGGGATTTTTCTGTTTTACAAAATGTGTTGTTTAAATCAACTCTTTTTTTTTTATTGATAAAGTTGAGATTTTGAAAATTGAATTAACACGCCATTTCACGTGATGGGTATCATCAGTAGTTGTCATGAAAACTTTTCAAGAGAAAACATATTCCATGTGTACCGTACTTCCAGGTTGAAAAAAAAAAACTTGATCATATCAATGATATCACATTTGGTCCTTTGGTAACATATTTGAATTGATCTTTATCTGGAAATTTTACACGTCTTTGAAGTCAAAGGCCCTCCGAATGTCTGGGTCCTGAATTTTGATATGTACAGTAATAAAGAAAGGACGGCCATTTTTAAACGTCTGTGTGAGCTATGATAGAAGCGATATGATTCGATGACACAGACGTACATAAAAAGTCATTCTCTCATCAGAGGGCATGTTACGCAAGCTTCGCTTACACCTCTCAAACTCTCCGCCGAGGCCTCATTACATCTCCAATTTCACGCAGTACGTTTGTATATTGTGAGTCCGCGATTATCACGCGGGCAAATCATCTCTAAAGTAGTTCGTAGTTAAAGCATGAAAACATCGACATTAAGAGCATTAATTTAAAAGTATGGATTTTATTTTAAACACAAAATGATCAAAAAATCATAATTAAAAGTAGGGAAACTCTGTTCAAATCATAGTGTAAAGTAATGAAGTTGATGTTTACGTTCTTGTTTTGAACTGTCTACGTTTGACGTTATGTTTTTTCGTCATTCTACAGTGACGCCACACAGTATACGCAACCTAAGAAATCGCTATCCCATAGTGCATAAATGGAAGAGTTTGGTTTCAATCGTAACTACTCGGCTATTAGTCTCGTGCAACCAGACGCTCTGCTTTTTCCGTAAATATCCGAAGAGCTCGTCAGAGATATACGGAGACAGCCGAGTGTCTGGTTGAACGAGACTACTCGGCTATTTCCGTAACCGCAAATAACTTACCGGTTACGGAAAAAGACGAGCGCGTGATCCGATAGTCTAAATGTAGGTCACCTACACGTTTGTCAATACAGTGTTCTACGAGACAAGTGGGGAGTAAAACAGCTTGTTGACCTAAGCTAGTGTAGCAGCCAATTTCTACATTTAAATTTTTGCGCCAATTTGTACACGTTATCCGCGCGCTACGTCATAGTTTTTAGGGCACATATATTTTTTTGTGTAAGCACGAGCTCGCTGCGAAGAATGTGAGTATTATGTTCCTGTTTCACTGGACATTGTACTGAACTGCCGTTTCCTAGAGAAACTACTTATTCGGTAAGACAATGATGAAAATTAGCACATTCCATAGATTTATTTGAAAACGTGTATTATTTGAATTGATAGTGTATAAAGCATGTTCTCTGAGTAAACACATGTGTATGTAGTTCATGTCCCGAATATTTATGCAAACTATGTTTACAGAATTACAGTATTGTGCAATATAATTCAATGTTAGTATTAAGATATAATTCCAATGTTACTTATTACAATTGTTTTGATTGGACGAAAATAAAGCTGAACAAAAGTTTACACATCAATAAATCCGAAAACGCGATGTATTCATACACACCTGAAAATAAATAACATAGTGCGGGGAAACTATTCAAATTTTTGGAATTGTTAGTAAAGTGAATGAATTGGAATTATAAGAATCAAACGTTCTTTTTGAAGAATTTATCGATGTGTAAACTCCGGACATTTTACTCACAAACTTAACATAAAAGTGCTTCGCACTTTTATTCAGTTTGTGAGCAAAATGTCCGGAGTTTACACATCGATAAATTCTTCAAAAAGAACGTTTAATCCTATAATATATATGACATATAGTAAGACCATGCGTAGATTATTTTTGCTCATAAGGTGAAAACTAGTTGCACTCAAACTTTTTGTAACTTCAGGGGCAATAACTCTGTTTTGTTGTGCAATACAGATGCTCTTTATATTTATTGTAATTTATATCAGAGTACTATTTGTTTGGTGCAGTCTGTGTTATAAACAGCAATTTTCTGTATTGAACTCAGTTTTTGGATAGTTTGAATTATTATTATACATGATCATATGTGTTGTCAGTATCAATTCACTGTTTACAATTATTGTTTTGTTTTATTACAGTATATCGTATGAAGTTGAGGAAGTCACATGATGCCAATCATTGACTTAAGAATAAATTTTCCAGGCATACGCATAGACGATTTGTTTCTATTCATTATGGACGGTGGCCAGTACAGCTAGTGATCCGATTGAGTTTGGTTTGTTAGCAAACGAACTCTGACGGAAGTTTGCTATCAACGCTTGAAATCACGTGACAATATGATCACATGATATAAACAATCATTCTCGTTTCCTTTTCTTTTAAAGGTTTTGGCAATAGGTGGTACATCAGGCTCTTTTCATAGCCCATTGACTCTTTGATAAGTACATGTACATATTTACCATTTAGCTTGTCTCTTATTTTACAAGTTTCATCGAATTTTACAGCCTTTCTTACTTTTGATTCCATGTTTACATTTAAATCTCCACCACGTAAGTGCCCTACATTCATAGGCATATTACGAAGCTTCAATTTAACTGCATCAAAGGCATTTCATAATATGACAAAATATTTAGTCCAAAACATGAATGTTGGATATTAGAAACTTTTACAAGATATCTGTAAAAATCCGTTGACAGAGGTGTAGTGCGAGTAGCATACGGAACTCTGGGTAAAGAATGGTAAAGAGTGTCATGTTAGAGTCACGTGATATGGGTGTGCTTTGAAATATACATAGGACTAGGAGGCTAACGACATCTGCCCACATTAAAATTAAAGTGGCGTAAATACAAGTTATTTATGCCTTGAGGCATATCAGATAATCTCTCTCTCTCTCTCTCTCTCTCTCTCTCTCTCTCTCTCTCTCATACTGCATTTAACTTTGTGTTTTTGAAAATCCCTGTTGTTTGTTTTTTACCACAACACTATAGATGACATACGGAGAAGTTATCCGAGCATCTAAACGATGGTGTATGAAATACATTCATTTCTTTTATTTTGAACATTGAACATGCATAAAAATGACAACAAAACCGAAAATAAACGACCAATATCTTACAAAGATATTTAGCAGATGTAGATATAATCGTATAATGATAGTAAAAATATGAGAATGACGGCAGAGTAGAGATTTAAAGATTACATATTATAGGCTGTTCTTAATTTAAGAGCTTTACGAATAAATTTTCCTAAGTTCTTTACATTGTTCGCGCTTAATAATTGTACGAACATGGAATACATTTTCACTAATTTAGCTCAAATCTGGCAATATACAAGACATACATTATGCATGTGACGTATTCATTCCCTATAATTATTATGATTGCACTTTGTATGATATATTATCTTTTTACTTCATACATATTGAGATATCATTATCAATTATCATATACGTTGTAATCTCTTAGTTGATCATTATGTGACATTATATGTCCCTTGTATCTTAAAAGAGAGGGTTTATTCAGGCTCTGCCTAATGCCTAATCCTATTATGTTATACATGATAAAACACTGTTTAATCTTTTTAAAAAATACAGGACATACTAACAAAAAGTGGTATTCATCCTTGATTTCAGTAACGTGTTTTTCAAAACCATTTTCACGTGGTACATTTTTATGCCTACCAGTTTCAAAGGATAAATTATGCGATAAAAACTTTATTTTGGAGATGCCCTTTTTGTACATATTTTAGGAATATATTTACCTAGGTAATATTGCAAGCAAATATTATCAACCAGATGTTTATAAATACTGGAGTAGTGCATTTTGATGCATACTGCATATTGCTGCATGTATGTAAATTTTGAATAATTTTAAAATGATCCTTCAATCGTTGCTGTATTATTGGCAAACAGAGATACCTGTATATTTATTCATTTTATTTTGTACAATTGTTTACATTCTGAAAAATCCCGAAATGTCTACCCCCCCCCCCCCCGGAAATGAATATCTAGTAAATATTCAATACCTACCATCTGCACAAGTTTTTTTTTAATGAATGAAATCGTCATTCTTATTGGCAATTGATTTTTATTCACCAGATTAAGAATAATCTCACCAGTGTAAAGTTAAATGTGTTTTGATAATATGATTGGCAAAATAGTCTTACTTTTCTGTATCATTTTTTGTTAAAATTATCGATTATTAACGACTCTTTATTTATTCATTTATCTATTATTATTATTTTTAAACATGCATGTTTTGCAGATTCTGAATTTTGTATATATCTTTAAAAGTGAAAAACCATACAACAAAACCCTGCAGGAAACTGTTTCTTTGCTTTTGCATTTGAAAAAATAAATCCCAGAAAGAAAAATATGGTGTATTTATATCCAGAAAAAATCAAAATCAAACTTTTAAAGTGTACAAAGGTCATATTCTATACCCATATCTGAACGAGATGCACGCTGATCCTCCATTTTCCTGTATTTAAATTTATATTTTCGATATTTGAATAGATAAAGATAAATGAAAAGTTCTGCATGCCTTTTCGCTGAATACCTAGATTTAAATTAATCGGCACTGTAAGACGATACGATTGCACATTGACGTCACCATAAAAGTGTCGCATCGACAGGACCGCAGCAAAATTGGCCACACATAGCGAGGTTTTGGACCACACAGCGAGAAATTCATCCAGGGCGACCAAATTTTCCTTACCTACATCAGAGTTGAACGGAGAGCTGGCACACCGAAAAATGGAATCTTCCAGGAAGTGTCATAGAATGAAGTGGGCGTAATTGGTGTTTCTGTTTATTTTACAAGATTTGGTAGCAGGGGGAGTTACCGTTAATTTAGACATTTATTGCAAGTGGCCACTTAATTAGAAATGGACAGAGACTACGGACGACTGTTCCGATTCACGAGTGACGGATATTGTTATATCAAATATGGAGGATTTGTTGATGATTGGGTTCTATGAACCTTCTCTTTCATTGATGTGAATTCTTTTATGTGTGAACCATTGATAATTGTGGTGTTAGATAGATGTTATCATGTTTATCTGTGAGGAATTTTAAAATATGGTAAGTTGTACAAGAAACTTTATGCAAGTGCTTCGTACCAAATAAATTATTAATTTGTAATTTAATTGATATCGTTACACACTAATCAAATTATTTATGGACCCATGGGATAATATTTTAGAGCAATAAAAGTCCAAATGAGATTGAATTTTTGTTGTTGTAATGCATTTTAACTTAATACCTAGATTTCGAATGGGAGAAATCTTGAAGCAACGGTGCGCATTCCTTGGCTCCATTTAAAATTATTTTCCCTTTATTCAACATGTTAAATAAGACTGAATGTTTAAGTCCCATATACTGTGCTATAGTATCCATGGTCAATAATTCACAAAAGAGTTGGTGCATTGAAAAAGATGAGATTTGAACCCCCAACGAACTAGAGGTACAATTCTTTACCTCTGCGTTACGGTGTCAAGCTCTGTATTGTTAAATTGAATGAGGAATATTGATACACAAAAGAAGAATTTTGTTGTATATTTATCACATACAAAGTATATTGTTAAATAGGAATCAAAATATGAAGAGAAATAGTGACATCTCGAACTTTTTAATGTAAGATTAAAAAATATCAAAGTTCAGGAAACCTCTCTAGCTAAATACAAATAAATAAAATATGATGATAAAGGTAAATATATAAACCTATCAGTTATACAGATGAATAAATCAGTCTTTCACCCATACTATTTTATAGTAATTTGGATTAAATTTATTATCGACACTATGGAAGTGTACGAGGTTCAGCTGTCGATGATGGTTTAAATATTTTAATCCAAAAATAAAGAGAAACAACCTTTGTGAACAGATTTTGTTATAATTTTTCTCGTAGCTGGGAATGATTCTGAATTTTCATAGAGTATTCATTATTTTAAATCTAATGATTAACATTTAAAAAAATAGTTTTGAGAGCATAAAAGGATTTTTTGTATTTTTTAAGGACCAAAAGCTTTTATCTATAGAAACAAAAAATAATTCTTAACTTTCATAATTTATTAAAAGATAGACAGTCATTTACAGTACTTGTAAAAACAATATTTACGTATATATATATATATATATATATATATATATATATATATATATATATATATATATATATATAAAGCTTGCATTTTGTGCTATGATATTTCTTTCATTGATACTTTCACCACCGGAGTTTGGTTAGAGAAATGAAAAAAAGAAAAGAAATGAATTAGGAAAAAATATTTTTATTGCATTATCAATAGTGAAATATTGTAATTTATTCATTAAGAAAAGTAAAAAAAAAAAAAAAAAAAAAAAAAAAGGGGGGGTATTTAAACATAATAGATATTAAACGTTCTGTAGTTGGACAACGACACGGGGCACTGGTAAAACAGGATTTTGAAGGAAATTTCTTTTCACTAATGCTTTGCACTCGTGGAGAGGTACTTTTAAAGAAATTCTATTTCTATGTATCCATAGCCTTGATAGGTGAGTGAGAACAGACGAAGTTACTGTAGACCTGTAAATAAATAGTGTTAACTACGAATACCGTGACATCAATGATACTAAAACGTATAGAAGTAAATAGTGCATTTCCGTGAACATGGCGGTATGACCTGTGATTGCTCTGCCGATAAAGCTAGGCTTAAAATTTAAATAACCAATTTCACAAAAGAACAAGTTCAGCTCACTCAGTTTATTTCACTCCAACCATGGAACACGAGGTACTTAAAACGTATATACATAATATAGAATTACATACAAACAGAGAGAAAATCAGGAGAACAGACAAATTATTGATTCGTATATAACTGTTGTACAGATACATAATCTCTGGAAGACATAAGTTCCCAATATGGTCTAGTGTTTGGGACAGAACACAACATACATCAGTTTATTGAAATAAAATCTTTGCGTAATTTGCACAATGCTTTACATTGCAGAATATAGTGAAATTCGTCTCCAATTTGGTTAAAATGGCATACTATACAATAGTTATAATTTCTTTAAATATTAATCCTTCTTTCTTCTTGGACAGGAAGGTGATGGTTGTGGTTCTAAACTTGATAAATATAATAGTGAAACACAGACTTGTGTCTGATATAAACTTGATAAATATAATAGTGAAACACAGACTTGCGTCTGATATAAACTTGGTTTATTAATTTAACTATATTTTTCTCGAAGCGAAACAATCGTTTTCTTTTAAGAAATTATATTTAACGACGAAAATTACTATATCTACAAATCTTAAACGAATACGTATTTAAAATATCTATAAATTCTCGCATATAAACGATAATTAAGACGAGTTAATCTTAGTTTGGTATAGTTTATCTTATTTTCACCCATTACGAAGATCACTTGAGAATACTAGAATTCTCCATATTGTTAACACTAGTTTAGTTAATCTTTCCTGGTCAAGGGTCACAAAGGTGAGAAATGTGGCGGCTCGCAAATCCTCTTTACTACTGCACTATACATATTATTTTTACTTACTTTATGCAGCAGATAAACTATTTAACACTTGTGAATTATAGTTTCCCTTTGCTAATTATAACTAACGATACTCTGTAACTTAGATTCATAGACAATATTTAACATAGTCTCTAATTAATAGTTGTAAACTACAGTTTAGATATAACATACAATCAATATTTATTTTCTTCATAAATGTCGTAAACGATTATTTACATTCGTGATCTATTGTTTACAATTCAAAAGTATCGTTAACAACAGTCATGAGTTTCGTATTTAATCATTGGTAAACCCTATAGATATGACTTCAATTTGAACATATATCTTATAGATATAAATACATACAAATATCTTTTTTAAAACCCACTGATACAGGTTGTCCTTGCTAGAGTGCATATATCGTTACAATTGCCACGAAGATACATGTGCTGTGAGATATAAGAAATTTAATTATTGCACAATGTAATTGAATATGATATTAACACGTGTGCTCTAACAAGTGGTAACCTGAGATTTAGAGCCGGGAAACTAATTCTTTATATTGTATAGGTATGTTGTATACATATAGTTACATTGAATTTGACTTTCAATAGATACCGTATAAGTATTGTTACCGTATAAGTTTTACATTATGACCCCTGGGTCGAGGCCTCTGCTGGTGGACTGTTAGTCCCCGAGGGTCTCTACAGCCCAGTAACTAAGTACTTCGTTACTAGCTTGGAAATACGGATGTATATTTAATTGCTGTTATAAAATTTAGAAATTCATTTCAAAATTAAGGATTATCTCCCTCATGCATAGCTCTTATCCTTGGACGAATTTGGCTCCACTTTTTTGACACGCTGTTTTTGGCTATATTTAGATCTAAAACTTCATAGTTATTTCGGATTTCAAACATTTCGGTTGAGCATCACTGAAGAGACATTATTTGTCGAAATGCGAATCTGGGCATCAAAATTGGTACCGTATAAGTTTTACATGAAGAATTTAGGGGGTAACGTCACACTATTGGGGTTATACCTATTTATCAAATATGGTGGTATTTTCTAATAAGTATTTTTCTCTGGTAAAATTAAGATGTACAAAGTCTCTGAGTATTTTTGTTTTATTCTGATATCTAGAATTGGTCGTATTCGAATATGCAAGGTGAATGTCTCGTGCATTAACTCTTCACAACAAATGTCACGTGGGCGTGAGTTTCTCACCAAGCTTAATGTTCTTGTAATTGTGCTATGTCAGTTTATATTTTATTAATCAATCCTCGAAATGGAAACGTTGTGCATAATATTGTAAAGTTTTGACAGCAAACATAATATACCGTGCTGATAACGTCATAACGATGCAGCGCCATTCATACTACACGTATTTAGAGCAAACTTGAGCCAGAGTTCGTTTGCTCACAAAGAGGTCTGTACGTAGGTGACGTAATGAGGCCTCGACGGGGAGTTTGGTATTTAGAGTTTCTTTTCTTCCTTTTTTTTTTTTTAACACATGTTGGGCGAGGACAGTTTATACTAGGCATGGATTAAGTTATTGACTTAGTTTCTAGTCGAAGTTTATACTATTGCTTTTTGCAAGTCTATGTGTACTTTCTAACACACTCGATATCGCTGTATGATTTTTCGTGACGTCACTGCTACGATCCATTTGCTCCTATCTTGTTTTTACAAAGAAACCTCTTGGGCTTTATTACGAGGTTTGTTTTAGAGTTAACATATTTTGATAGTTCCTGGTTGTGGCAAGTAAAATGTAAAGTCGGCTCTTATGTATTACAGAAGGTTGTGTTAGGGCATTACTAAGTTATTGTAGCGAATCTTTGGATCAATCGAAGGTCGAACTCGGGAACCTTACATTTATTTACTAGTCAGATGATCTAACCATGCCGGTATACAAAATAGAGTAAAATAACTACAATATGAATGTAAATATAGTAAAAATAACTACAATATGAATGTAAATATAGTAAAAATAACTACAATATGAATGTAAATATAGTAAAAATAACTACAATATGAATGAAAATATCGTAAAAATAACTACAATATGAATGTAAATATAGTAAAAATAACTACAATATGAATGTAAATATAGTAAAATAACTACAATATGAACGTAAATAGAGTAAAATAACTACAATATGAACGTAAATAGAGTAAAAATAACTACAATATGAACGAAAATATTGTAAAAATAACTACAATATGAATGTAAATATAGTAAAAATAACTACAATATGAACGTAAATAGAGTAAAATAACTACAATATGAACGTAAATAGAGTAAAAATAACTACAATATGAATGAAAATATCGTAAAAATAACTACAATATGAATGTAAATATAGTAACAATAACTACAATATGAACGTAAATAGAGTAAAATAACTACAATATGAATGTAAAACCTATCAAGGAAATCATACAAGTACTCTTCACATTGAGAAGATGAAATTATATTTTTCGTAAAATAAAATGGTAGAAACGTAGCGCATGACATTAGTACCTGGGGCTTGGAGAAGGAACAGTCACTATCTATGTTAAGGTTTGATGTGGCGCCTAGATTGAGAATCGAAACCGGCACCTCTCGGCTACCAAGCGTGCGCCCTAACCAACCGGTTTCCATCTTATTTCTATCCGGTTTCTTATAGTGATCTTAACCTTATATATCCTGTAACTTGATCAAAATCAGGTTACATCTCGTACTAAGTCGAAAACACGCACCTACGAATACATGCTCAATATATTGTTTGTTGGTACTATTACGTGAACACTAGGACCGGAACAACAGATACGTCCCTTTCCAACTTCCGGTGTAGGGTGGTAACATGTTCGTTCGTGTATAATACAAGCACAACTTAAAGAAATTGAAATAGTTTTGCCTACAGTGTGAATTGATAACAATTAAAGATACATGAGTTCATTTGTACATAAGAAAAGTGAAGATAACGAACAGTGATCAATCTTGTAAATCCTAAACAGAAAAACAAAGTTGAGAGCAGGATAATTACGGACCCCTAAGAAACAGCAGAGGTGGGATCAGGAAGACCTCCACTACAGACTGATCACATCCGCCGTCAGTCCTATGTCGATCAGAAAACGGGAGTAATTCGTAGTCAACATCAGTATAAAACGGCCTAATGAAACATGTTAGGCAGCATTCGACCTAATAGCTCGTTGTATTTTCAAATAAAATTATTATAACAACCATACAATTTGCAAAATGCTGCTTTTAAGGTATTCAATGTATATTGAAAGGAGATTGAATGATTTAAATCAAGATAAAGAGTTTATTGTTAATTACCAGTAATAATTAAATCAAGATAAAGTGTTTATTGTTAATTAACAGTAATAACTAAAGTGAAATACATTAAATTCACATAACTGGTAAATGATGAAGAGCCCATCGTTTTGCACTTGAGAATTTCTGGAAGAGTTATCCGCCCTTGGTAAAAAATAAGAAAATTGAAATTTTCTAAAAACAATATGTGCGGTAAATAATCAATTTTATTTCGTATTTTTCATCAACAGAACGTTTATGCAACATTTTACTAAGAGAGTTGTAAGAAAATATAATTTCTTTCAAAAACATATTAATAAAACATGTTCTTCCCATAGACTTCAATTTAATCTTCAAGGTAAAATAAATCAAGCAGTAACAATTTTTTATGTAAATTTCTATCTATTACTTTTATTTCATAAACTCTACAAACTGATATCATGATTACAAAACTCCCACCACCTATTTATTGGGTATGAAATATGATCGTTATACATCGAATGCCATAAACAAGAGGGTACCTGTAAAGTGTGAAACGAAATCTACCGAAACGAAACGAACCGAAACCTACCTACCGAAACGAAACAGATTGTATAACCGAACTCTTTTAATTATGATAATTAAAAATGGTATCTCAGGTCCCTGTGAAAGTTACCACATAAATAAAATTCGCCTCCCCTTTGATGTAGGCTTTCGGCTTGACTGATAAAAGTTTTTAAAGTTGGAGGGAGGGAGGGGGGGGTGAGTAAGCACAAAGTACATATCCGAAGTTGATTAAATACCATGTGCAATTAGTTTCGAATCCATAAATTTCAGAACGGAGGGTTACAGTCTCAGAGGTCTGGGGAAACGCACTAAACAAGGGGTGGGGTCGCCGGCGTTGGATACGTCTTTGGGCATAAATACATGTTTCAGTATTTTTTGCTCTAAAGACAAATCTATGTATACATGTGGATATTGTGTATTTGTATGTAATATATCAAACGGTGGATTTTGAAAATGTCTTTCCGTTCTCTTTGTAATTTCTTCTTCCCTTGTTCATAAGCCTTTTGATTTTACAAAATGCTGACCTCCTGATATTATTACATAAAATATTTTCCGTTTTCCATTCCCCGTCTTAGCAATACCCCAAATATATAAAGTTATCTTTAGACTTACTACATATCAATAATAATTTTTAATAATACTTGTATATATATCTTACCGAATTGCATTCATATAATATAGTACTGTATACTATCTATTTTTCCATTATTGAAAGTACTCGCACCTCAGCAGTTAGAGATAAAATAAGAGGTTAAGAGCTCAAGATTCCTGCTTTCAACTTTCTCAGACACCAGCTTCTTCAAACAATGTATTTATGCCGAAAGGCGGATCCAACGCCGGCGACCCCACCTCTTGTTTAGTGTGTTTCCCCAGACCTCTCAGACTGGATTCAAAACTAGTTGCACATGGTATTTAATCAACTTTGGATATGCACTTTGTGCTTACTCCCCCTCCCCCTTTCCAACTTTTAAAACTTGGTATCAGTCAAGCCGATAGCCTACATGAAAGGGGAGGCGAATTTTATTTATATGTGGTAACTTTCACAAGGGCCTGAGATACCATTTTTAATCATTATAATTAAAAGAGTTCGGTTATACAATCTGCTTTGTTTCGGTATATTTCATTTCGCACTTTACAGGTACCCTAAACAAGACGGTTGAAATCCCTGCAACATCAACTGATTTGTCAGTAGCCTGTCTCGGTTTAAAAATCGATCATACGCAGAACATGCTCTAGCGTATCGAATCATTGAGAGACATACATAAACACCATATGCAGGTGAGAATGGAAAATTGCTACATAAATATGGCAAGTTAACGATGGAGAAGCTGACGACATCCCACTTGGCATAAAGTTCAGTGATCAGTTTACCGTTAACGTCCATGTTCAGTAAAACAACAGATATGGAGGACTTTATGGTGTCTTTTATTTCTATTTCACTGGGATATATCGAATCGACATATTAACGAAAGCGATACAATGTCGTCGATGTATTCAAATGTCGAGTAAAAGGCTACATTATGATTAAGAGATTTTTTTCTTCTATCGTACGTTTTTGAATAAATTCTACCTAATAACAATACAAAAACAGGTCACGTGATATATGAGTACAATTTGTGGCAATGGAAGTTGTAAAACAGACTGTTGGAAGACTTTATCTCCACAGACTACGTAGATATTTCAATATCAACGTCAGAGTACAAGTGCGTCGAATCAGAACTATATTTAACAACATTTGCAAGTTTCAATTTTAATGGGAAAAACAGCTGTCGGTGAGGTCAAAAAGCCAAGTATTGAATTTGCTGTGAAGAATGGAGATGTAAAGTGTTAAACAGTCGTGTTTTGATGCTGCAAATTTGGAGGTTTTGTTATTTTACTAAAAGTTCTTTGGAATTTTCAAGAATCCAGATTTTATTTACGCCACAACATATGCCTTAAAGACCCAATTTAAGTTAACACCCCCAAATTATAAGCTGCATGTCAATCAAACATTTAACAATAGATCTCAGGTGGAGTGACATCTGCAGACACTGTGGTCTGGAGCTACCCCAGAGAGGTGTTTTGATAATAATAACGGCCAGTACCTACAGACATTGGTTAGATATTGAGGAAGCCCAGTATACCTGAGTTTTGATAGCATTGACCTGTCCACAACTGCTATTTTCTCGTAATTCAATTGTTTTTAAAAAGATCCCTGAACAATGCAATTTCAATATAATTGTAATTTTTTCCCCTTTATATACATGTATTATAAATTGCACAATCAGAAATCAAACAATAATTTGCACAATAATTTCTAAAAGTTGTAAGTTAATGAAATAATTTATGTCATCAATTTATGACACCTCTATATTTATAACAGAAATTATTCATTGAGTCAATGACTGAGAGAGAGAGAGAAAGAGAGAGAGAGAGAGTGTGTGTGTGTGTGTGTGTAGAATGTGTGTCAGCTACCCTTAGGAATACAACCATTATTCAAACACTATGACCACAGAAACTCTGCAGAGGTCCCTGAGACAGGCCCTGTGTATATCAAAACTATAAAAAAAAAAAAAAAAAAAAAAAAAAAAAAAAAAAAAAAAGCAGGGACAGGTAGATTTCTATCATGTTCTGTCTGGATCACCTCTGTGTTCATATATCAAATGTGGATTCTGAAAAACTCTAAAGAGTTTATGGTAAATTTGAAATCACAAAATTTTTCTAAAATCAACAACACCAAACCGTACGACTTTTCAACACTTTACACGATAAATCCTGACGATAAATTAAAGATTAGAATTTTTTACATCATGGACAGTTCCTTCTTCAACAAAAATGGAAAAAGGAAATATTTTTATTTAGTGATCAATCATTCAATAAATATTTTTTAAACACCACTCAGATTCTACGCACAAATACTCCGAATTCGATATTAAAAGATGCTGGAGTTCCTCATTGACAATATCTTTCGTGATTACGTTTTCCAACAGTCTGTTGGAATTCCCATGGACACGAATTCCGCTTCTTTGTTAGCTGACCTGTTTTTATTTTCTTATGAGGCAGAATCTGTATGTCAACTCGACATTTAGATATTATAGGACGACGTCTTATCTAATAACAATAATCATTTTCATTCATATGTCGATTCAATATATCCTAGTGATCTCAAACGGAGTGTCAAAAATTCTTTTAAAAATACTTTGAAAGAACATTTTTCTCTTAAAAGATGTATATATATATATATATAATATATATATATATATATATATATATATATATATATATATATATATATATAAGATAAAACTGTTCTTTCAAGGTACACGTATTATCTTTATGATTTTTTTTACACTCAGTTCATATATCCTTACCCAACCCGTGTCTGTGATGTCATAAGAGGCCTGATATCTTATCACATCAAGGGTGCCACAGGGATAAATATTGGGCCTCGTTTTGTTTTTATTGAATATGAATGACCTTCCTTTACATTGCCATTCTTATAAAAATGTTTACTGATCATGCAACTTTACATGAAAGGTGAAGATAACGAACAGTGACCAATCTCATAACTCCCACAAGGAATACAAAATAAAGAGTTGGGCAAACACGTACCCTCGACATATCAGAGGTGGGACCAGATGTCCAGGAGGAGTAAGCATCCTCTGTCGACCGGTTACACCCGCCGTGAGCCCTATATTTTGATCAGATGAACGGAGTAATCCGTAGTCAAAATCAGTTTGTAAAGCTCGCTCCAATGATTACACACATGAGTCACGTGATTTGCTCTTCATCAGTTGAAAAAAGATGAGTGTTACCTATAATGCTTCCGAAAAAATATCGCCGTCACTGCGGTATACTTCATTGACAAACCCGTAATTAAGATAATTAGATTGTTTAGAAAGTACCATAACCGTTTTTAAATTCCAGACAAGCTTTCTCATAGCTTCAAACATTTTGTTTTTGCTTGGTTCGAGAGAAGAAGAAAAAACATTGCAGCTAATATGACGTCACAGTGTAACTGTTTACATCCACAACGTTATATTTCCCGCGTTAAATGAAGAGGCGGATAAAATGTCTATAAGTCGTGTTGCAAGATTTTAATGGGCTTCGCTCGTCTCAACGGTCACACCGTACAACATATTAGGTATGAAACATATCAAACAGCATTTGACCCAATGACAGGTTGTATTTTGCAAACTAGATCGTTATAACGACCATAGAATTTGCGAAATGTTGACTTTGAACGAGATTGTTGAAACCCGTGTAACATATAGGTCCTTGGTACCCCTTGCATGTCGTAAGAGGCGACTAAATGGGGCGATCTTTCGGATGAGTCCGCAAAAACCCGGGGTTCCGTGACACAGCAGGTGTGGCACGATAAAGATCCCCCTGCTCAAAGGTCGTAAGCGCCGAGCATAGACAAAATTTTTGCAGCTCTTCACCGGCAAAGATGACGTCTCCATGAGTGAAAAATTCTCAAGAGAGACGTTAAACAATATACAACCAACCAACTTTCGGGCCAACTCCCTACTTGATACACATGAATTTTATAAGACATTTATTTCTGGCAACAATAAAGCATGCCACTGATGCAGATGATACTGAAACTGCATGTATGTCACGGGTGTCTTGCTGCAGTAGGTGTCACGTGTTAAAGAATCAGACCGGTTCACGGAAACAATAAACATGAAGTCGGAATGTATGACTTCTGGATTTCATTTCCTTTGGGTAATTAATTGACTACTGACATATGATGAGAAGTGTGTGTTCCGGCATTACATGTACGATGATAAGGATAATGATATAAAAGTTTCGTTTTATTTCTTAGTAAGAATTGCAAGTGTCAACGTTGAGCAAGAATGTGAAATATTTTTGTATGGCATGCTTTTCCCCCGTCGTACATGTGTTTCCTTCGAATGATTATTTTCCTTGGAATAAAATCGACCACGGTGAGGATTGACCTGACTGCGTTCACAATTTGTCTCTTTTAATGTCTTTTATATAAAGAATGGATATGCATTTAAACTAGATTATTGAAGGAAAATATACACATAATTATAGAAGAAATGAAAAAAAGTGTAGAAAATGCACAATAAAACCTAAAAATAAAAATGTAGCGTGAGGCGGATTCGAATCGTAGTAAAAACTATTCACAGCATATACTGCCAGCGGTGCATCTGCCTGCGCTATTCTAAGCACAAGCAATATCATTGTAAATATATATGAACCAGGTTTTCAAAAAAGCAGTTCCCCTAACTTTTTGTCAGTTTTTCGTGAATTCCGATGCCAAGGTAGGGGTGCTCCTAAAACAATACTATGGTAAATTGTTCTAAACTTGTTACCTAGCTGCAATAATGTAGCCTTTAATATCTGATTTTTTCCCTGACGTTTTCGGGATAAGGCTACAATTATATAGGATCTCCGTAATGGTGCAAAATAATTTTCTGAATAACCGATAATAAGCTCCGTGTATTAGTCCCCAATGTTGTTTACATCAAAACGAGTACCAACTTTGTACTTGGGCATGTCTAATAAAGGTGTTTTTCATTAAACATCATGTACAGCATGCAAAATTCTTCGTCCGCTCCGCCTTGCTTGTTAGCGTAAGATCTCGTAGGTGAATCCACTGAAAAACCTAAACATTGAGAATTTGCGCGAAAATGTAGTTACTCGAGCCACTCCGACAAAGAAAGGAAAATCATGTGGTTGCAGAAAGAATTCACACTCTGCTGTTCGTTGATATTAAATCTAAACATTTTTAATACCGACGAAATAGCTTTCTCCTACGTACTTGTCCATTGATGTAAATACTACCTTATATGGCATATGCAAATAACTTGACAATCGAAAGTTGAAACTTTAGTACATCAAATATGGCGTACAAATATGAATCGAGAAATTGGAATGTATCGAAATTGTTGAAAACGGTAGAATAGATCCTAACAAATCGTAAGTTGCAGTTTGTAAATTTATATATTGACTAAGAAACATAGAATGTCATTTTATGTACGTAAAGAAAGTCAGCAAATGTTTAGAATGATCGAATATGTTGCGGGAGCGAATCACTCCCGCATTTGCACCATTACGGAGATCCTAAGGAGTTGTAGCCCTCTCCAAAAAAAAAAAATAAATAAATAAATCGGAGAAGGCTACATTATTGCAGCTAATTGTAACCTATCATACCGATTGTTAGGCCGTTCTTGATATGCTGATTTTGACTACGAATGACTCCGTTTACCTGATCACGAAATAGGGCTCACGGCGGGTGTGACCGGTCGACAGGGGATGATTACTCCTCCTAGGCACCTGATCCCACCTCTGGTGTGTCCAGGGGTCCGTGTTTGCCCAACTATCTATTTTGTATTGCTTATAGGAGTTATGAGATTGATCACTGTTCTTCGACGTTTTAGAATCGTCGTAGCTCTTCCTTTTAAAACATTAATAGAAATATCAGCAATATTTGTATATTCCATTTCGATATAACTGACTAGCTAAGTAGCTCAGTGCTTCAACTGGTGAACTGTTCTTCACCTTTCATCAAACTATCAAAATAAAAATAATCTTAGTGGTAGGCCTGCCTTCATATCAAAATCGGAGTTTAAGGAGATACATTTTATACTACATCGTCATAATGGCTGACTTCCTTTTAAAACATAAGTAGAAATATCAGCAATATTTGTATATTCCGTTTCGATATAACTGACTAGCTGAGTAGCTTAGTGCTTCAACTGGTGAACTGTAAATCGCGGGTATAAGTTCAACAGGGGTTTAGATTCTTCTTTTTTTAAAGGTTACTTTCTATGCTAAAATTGCAATTGTTTGACCAAATAAAGTAAATTTGAAAGTTTTCAATTTCCAAATATGGTTGTACATATCCTCCACTTTTCATCCATCAACTTTTTTTCCTACCCACTGGTACTGGTACCGGTACCCATTCAATTGGCAAAAACAGAGTCAAAGTCGGACAAATTGGGAATTTTCTACCAATGTATCGGCAAATGATTTCGACTAAAGAAAAAAAAAGAGAACAAAACAAGAAGTATTCATCTCTTTACAAACTTTTTTACGGTAATATTTGCTGTTGTGAGACACAAGGAATCGTCGTAGGCTCGTTTTAGAATCGTCGTAGCTCTACAAAACACGCACACTGCCATGCTCTGTTCTTTCGATTTAATACCGGAAGTGAACATTTTAGTTAACTCGTACAACGTTTCAGACTAAGTAAATTACGATGTCAGCGGTCTATTTTTCGGCAAGTGAATTGGGAATTTTTAGTCTCAAAATTGGGGAAAATCAACGGTTTTTGGCATTGGGAATGGTACCGTTTATCGGTACCAGTTATGTAAGGTAAAAAAAAACCGCTGTCCATATCAAATTTCTCCGGTGTAGCATTCTTCCTAAATGGTAATATCGGCTGAGATTCCGCTTGGCTAAACGTTTGAACTGACGCCTTCACCGAATCTTGAAGCAGTCCTTCATAATTCATGTCTGGGAATTTACTTAATTCTGCTTCTGCCGGTTGTAGCGATTAATGTGCACTTAGGTGACACTGCTGTTCGCTTCAAATAAGTGATTTGATTGTTAAACTAACTCTCTATCACTATTAATTTTGCATTGCTTACCGTCTAGGTATGAAAACCATAAAATGAAAAGAGTCACTAAATTTTCCACTCAACTGATGACTTCCAAGTTCAAGTTCATTTATTTTCACTCACACCATCCATCAGTGGTACATGAGGTACAATAAATTATAAAGGATAATGGCAAGTCATCTTAATGAATCGTGAATAGAAAAAAATACAAATAATAAAAAAGAAAATACAAGAGATATACATACCATACCTACATGTACAGACTTCCATGTCACAATATTTATCTCCTGAAATTGAAGAGTTCCTATAGTCTGCATTATCTAGTTATAGCTACAGAACTGTAGCTCTCTGAAAAATATTGTTACGGAACAGAGAGCTACAGATCCACCCCTTATAAAAACCTTCGATTTACGGCGCACAAAAAACTCCAGATACCGGTTGTGTCTTGTATATCGCTAATTTAAAAAACAAACTATTGGAACTCTTCAATTTCGAGAGATAAAGTATTGCGCTATGGAAGTCATCGTTTGAACGGAAAATTTAGTAACATTTTATATTATGGAACTTGCATTCTTAGACGGTAAGTAATGCAGCATTAATAGTGATACAGATTTGATTTAATAGTCAAGTAACGTATTTGAAGAGAACAGCAGTGTCACCTAAGTGCACATTAATTGCTGGAATCGGCCGAAGCTGAAAGTTTTCCAGACATGAATTATGAAGGACTGCTCCGAGATTCGGTGAAGGCGTCAGTATAAATATTCAACCAAGCCGAATCTCAGCCAAGATTACCTACATGGGGCAAATGCTGTTTAGGCCAAATTTGAACAGTGTTGCAGGTTAATTTCAGGATTTTAGGAAAATATAGGTTCGAAATAAAAATAATTTAAAAAAATCATATGTATGAACGAGAGAAAATAACTAAAGAAACTTGATAAACAATGTGACTTTTCCCGGAAAATTGTTCTCCCCTACAGGTCTTTTCTTTCGTTACCATTAGGTGATTGATTGATTGTAAATTGTATATTGCTCGAGAATTTTTCACTCATGAATATGGAGATGTCACCATTGCCGGTGAAGGGCTATAAAATTTAGGTCTATGCTCAGCGCTTATGGCCTTTGAACAGGGAGGGATCTTTATCGTGCCACACCTACTGTGATACAGCTGGGCCTCGGTTTTAGCGGTAAGGACCGCCCCATTTAGTCGCCTCTTACGACAAGCAAGGGGTACTGAAGACCTATTCTAACCCGGATCCCCACGGGATGACCTGAGTTGATCCTTTTTGACAAAGTTTGATCTAACGATTGGTAGTACATGTAAGTTGGCATTATCATTTGTCAAGATAGTTAAGTTGTGAACATTATAGATGCGCACAGACAAAGGAAGAGTCAGGTCCCGCACTCCATATTTGTCACCGTGCTAAGGAATGATTTAGATTTCTCTAGCAAAGGAATGACAGGCCCTTTTTGGAAAACCCCATCTATATATATGTATCATATGAATGATGGTCCGTTATACATGTATTTGAATCCCACTTAATGCAGGATGTTCCACTTAGCTTGAAATCGTGTAGTCTCACTAAATGATACTCATCTCTATCACTTGTTGTATGAATGAATTACAACGTAGTCATTGCTAGCCTCTTGACAGCATCCTTTTTCATGAAATGAAATTGCCTTTATACGATATCGGGTGTATGTAATGGTGTTATATGTAAAGAAAAACAAGCTGTAACTGACGGCAAATAAATTGAAAAATAAAAGAACAAATATTCAACATATTTGTGATTTAATATATATAACGTCATAGAATCAGAGTGAATCTGAAGCAATAAACCCGTCAAATCAGCAGAAAATGTCGTTTCACGAATCATTGGATAAAAATCTATTTTAAAGTACTATTACAAAGGTTAAATGATTTTGAATTTTAATGAATGTTGCATTTGTGTTTCTAGATGTTTATCGGTATTTAGTGTTTTATATTTTATCTGTACGATTCTTTGAACCGGCCACGGAGTCCTTCACCGATTCTCGATACCAGTGTTATACATGTAGTATACACTTCCTTCGTTTAGAATTTTTCCCGGAAAAACGGGACTGGGATAGAGTTTCCCCTGGCAAAATGGGCACAGCATAGACATTTCCGGTAGAAACTTCAAAGAATTAAACCGGGTCCATCTAGGAAAAAGCGCCCCAGTATAGAATTTCCCCACAAATGGCAGCACGCTTTTCCTCTTTTTCTATCCGTTTCCGGTTCTATTACTATAATTTACAAAACAACACTCAAACAACGTCAATTGAAAACGTATAATCCTATGTTGAAATTCATTTTATACAACGAGGTCTTTGTTGATTTATTAGATTGAAATATTAAGTTGAAATAAGCATATATTTCTATGTACATGACAACATATCTATTTTCTTTTTTAAAAAGAAACGTTACCCCATTTAAGTCGAATTGTTACAAATATATTTTATATAATCGATACATTTTACTAACCGATGAAATAAAAGCTATGTCATATTCGAAGGTTACCGGGGTAGATGCTATTTCTGTAAAGTTGATGTTTTGTGTTCGTGAGGATTCGAATCAGGTCGTTTTAAAAAAGAAAACATCTTTACATATATGAATTCGATGACCATACCGACTGAACCGCGCAGTAGACCATACATTAAGTTACGGAAAATTAACGTACAGGTGAAGTTTTAACTGATTCGATACGCAAGAGCGTGTTCTGTGTATGGTCAGTTTTTAAATCGAGGAAGGCTGCTGACAAACAAATTGATGGTGCAGGGGTTTCAACAGTCTCGTTTAAAGTCAGCATTTCACAGATTCTATGGTCGTTATAACGGTCTAGTTTGCCAATACAACCTATCATTGGGTCAGATGCTGTCTGACGTGTTTCATATCTTGGCACACTGATTTTGACTACGGATAACTCCATTTACCCGATCAAGATATAGGGCTCACGGCGGATGTGTCCGGTCGACAGGAGCTGCTTACTCCTCCTAGGCACTTGATCCCACCTTTGGTGTATCCATGTTTGCCCAACTCTCTATTTTGTATTGGTTATAGGAGTTACGAGATTGATCACTGTTCGTTATATTCGCTTTTTCATATAGAAAGCTGTCCAACAAAAATCAAAATAGAATACAAATATTTCATTTTTGATAATACACGAGAACGCTTTACACCGGCATGTTTTACGTGCTTTATGAAGTATGCAGGCCTAAAGGCACTGCAGTTCATACCCTTAGGTATATTTCAAAAACGAAATTTATATTTTGAATACACACAAAAGACTTTACGGATATTTTGGGTGGGTTTCATTTTTTTTTTTTTCATGATTTCAATCAATTGAAAGATAGATAATAGCGTGTAAATATGTGGTGAAAATGCAAATATTGGAACATTTGTGATGACTAAATATATATTATAGCAATGCTAAAGCATGAACAAAATGTTTTACCAATCTTTATATCATACATTTTTGAGTATCCTATATCCTTGAATGGGTGTTAGAAGCTTTTATAGGGAGGCGTGCACTATTCTGTTGTAGCGCCATTGCTTATAATGACTACGTATGTACATGTATATGCCAAAGATTTTTCAGAGAGATGTTTATTAATAAATATGTAAATATGAGACATTTCCTGTAAATGAACATATAGTGACGCATAAAGTTGAGATTTATATTTCTTTAAACGAAACCTATCATGACAAACTTCATGATTTGTGTTATCGAGTGATGCGTTAAATTAGGTACGATCCGGAAACAAAAGGGGGTCCTATACCCGGTGCTTTTTCCCTCAGGGGGGGGGGCACTTTTCATTGACTTCGTTCAGTGGGGGGATGATATACTGGGGCGCTTTTCCCTCTAAGGGGATATAACTCGGGCTCGTTTTTGCGGGAGGGGGATTCTATACGGAGGAAAGGTCCATAGGCTACAACATCGGCGCCGCGTCAACAACAGGGCGATTTCGGTTCATACCCGAGTATTCCAACGTTCTTTTTTATTCCCATGCATAATACTTCAACCAATCACATCCATCGTTTGAAAACGGACACAAGTGCAGTGTCCTTGCAAGACCGACATGTTTCCACCACACTAACGTGAAAGGCAGGGTTACTTGGGTAGAGTTCAAATGCCACAATACGTCAAATTAGAGTTGAAATTCTCTCCGTTCCATTGCAACTCGGGTAACCCGAGTTCGTAATCGGATATGAACCGAAGTCGCCCATAGATGTTAAGCGACTGTTCTTCAATATATAATATTGTCGTCGGCGACGATATGTACATACCCTTACAGTACATATTGTCGTCTGTTGGCACATGTTGACGCTGACGACTGTATGAGCCAAGACATTTAAGAATGTAGTTTTGCATGGAGATAAATACTGTCGCGGACGATAATATGTGTCGAAAAATATTTAAATTTTCAAATGAAATTAATATTGAATGACGAAGTCGCTGGAGCATCTCTGCCATGCATACTTCTACATGTATAAGTTTATAATCAAGATCAGTGTTATGAACAGAGAGACAGACCGACCCTAACCGATATCTCCCTCCTCGATCGTCGCGATTTCAGAGGCATACAGATGTATATAATTTACGCTCTGTATTATAGCAGCAAAAACCAAACAGTATGACTTTCACACGTCAATTTTTTTCCGATTATAAGATTTTACAAATAAATCACGATTTAAGGGAAAGTCACGAAAACGAAAGTGTGTGACGTTGGTTGATAAAATAAAAAAGGCAGTAAAAACCCATGAATTAAATTTATCATCATTTACAGATACCGAGGGGAACTTGGACAAATCAAACCAATTAAAACATGAGAAAGGGTCATTAAAGGCCGGCCCTAAACCGAATGTCAAGACCCGGCGATTGTTGATAAACGCCTTTATTGGTAGCACTCGGGCTTGTTGGAGTATATAAAGCGCAACATCTTCATTACTGTAATAGACCGCTGAATATAATCGGCAGAAAAAGGAAACGGCCTATTACTTCGTCTGCTTTTATTGGCTCTGTTGTAATACTTCGATTTTCAAGACCGACTTGTTTCAGTAGACCGGTGCACGATGTGGTGGAAGTGTAACAGAAATGTAGAAAGATAAATTCTGTCTGGAGTGAAGAAATGTGGAATACCTGGCACTTTGTCACCCTCCTTTCCGCCTTGTCACTTGTCCAGCCATGTTGCCTTCCGAGACAGATTCAGTTCGATATGATCGCGAGCGGATATGAAGAATTTGATGGCGAGAGGTTTGACTATACAGTAAGCATTACATAATTTTGATGAATTTTAAATGGTAAAGAGAGAGAAAATCAGCTGTTTTATTTCCCTGTACTTGATAAATATGAAAGGTTCACACAGAATTTATTATAAAGGAAATATCGTTCTTATGTCACTTAGTAGACGGAGCTAACCACTAGGTTTTTATTCCACTTAAACATTTATACCGTTACGAAATATTTGCTAAACTGAATGACTTGTACCAGCTTGGACTATTATATATAACTGTTTGTACGAGAAAGAGCAAAAGGCAATTATCCTTCTTTCAAGGTATTTTTCATTGCATATTAGTTGCAGGACTTTTGCATATATATTTTTTTTCTAGGAGACCAGAACTTTTTACTATGATGAAGATAGGAACTGCACGTTTATAAGAGCGGAACCAGACGGTTTTCAGTTAAATATATTGACAAATTACTCCTCCGGAATTGAATATATGGTGTCGGAAATTTGTGAAATGAGGGTTGTCCCTAATAAATTTGACAAAATGTGCTTGCCAGACAATGCCGTTTTCCAAATGGAAATGACATCCGGAAATGGCTCTAAAGTCCACGTGTACGAAGCAGACATTCGTGAGTTTTACGGCGTTTTGAAGCGAGAATATGGAGTAGTCCACACAGGAAACAGTTGTTACTTTCTATGGTGGAAAGATAAGGCCAAGGTGATAGAATTGGAGGGCTGGGGAATGTCATCCGAGTCCTATTCCTTTATGAACATTCGAACACAGATTTCAGATCACTCGGTGTTTGACGTTCCTGAAGAATGTCCCCGATCGTAGAGAATCACCAGTCACTGTACGCCTTTTGTTTTCGCTGAACAATGGAAAACTTCGTGCTTTCGTTAATAGTGTCCTTGGAGCAAATCAATAAAATATATTGACCATTGCTGAGGTTAATTTCAGTGTACTCTAATCAATTACTCGTGCTTTGGATCCTTGGATGCATTTTAACACTTCAGTATTTTGCAGTAACAATCACACAGGATGCTACGTGGTGGATATTTATTTTTCAATCTGCACAATGTCAACTTTCCTCTGGCAGTTAACCGGCTCACTAGACGTCGTCTGCAACCGTTTATTTCTAATGGACTTTAACCATAAATAAGGCTGCCAAGTGACCAGTTTAATCAATGATTGATGAACATTTCTCCTCTTCACTGTCTCTGCGGGGAATATTGTTGACGAATAACGAGCAATGCAAATATATGGTAATATCGCTGTTATCTTTGCAAACTATATTACTTGACAAGAAATTGTGATCAAGTGGCATTTTTATATGTTTCATGAAATTGATATCTAAATTATTGAAAAACGTTTACTTATTGTCAATATATCGTAATTTTGTAATGTTATTTATTGTTTTGCAAATAAAATATTCTATTCTACCCTTTTCTGAGTAAATTGAGTCCTCCGGGAGAAAGATCACAGACAGATATAAATTGGCTTGGTAGCTATTAAATCGCTCTAACATGCTATAACTGTACGTGTAACCTTTCTGGAAATTTGAATACACGTACTGAGTGATGGTTACTCCAAACTGATGTGAAAATTTAATGGTGTTTAGTTGCTGTTTTAGGTGGGTGTAGAATTTGGCGATTGAAAATGACAGCTGTAAGTTTTACAATTTAATAGATTTTCTTAATATGGATATGAAAGGGTTTTAATTTGGTGATTTATATTTTAACAATTTGAAATTCATCGCCAAAATAAGCACCCGCCGAAATAACCGCAATATGCTATGATGGAATTCGAAAATATTTGCATCAATCAAAATGTCAATGAAACATCTTAATAGTTTATCTTAATATGAATTAATGTGAAATAAAACTTTTTCATTCAGTGTATATCCCTTTTTATACGCCCGTCATTAGACGGGACGTATTATGTTATGGCGCTGTCCGTGCGTCTATCCAGCTGGTTGGCTGGTCATCCGTCCGTTCGTTCCGGGTCATGTTTTCCGGACTTTTTTCCGTAACGGATGCATGTACAACTTTGAAATTTAGTCACAATATCTCCCTCAAGAATTGTAAGAGTGAGATTGCATTTCAGCTGGATTGGTCTATCCTTGATCTACTTTAGAGCTATAAGTAGGTCAAACAGTTTTCCAGACTTTTTTTCGTTACAGATACAGATATTGCCTTGAAATTTACACATAAACTTCCTTTCAGAGGAATACGAGTTCAGTTTGCATTTTAGCTAGATTGGTCCATCCGTCCGTGACCTACATTTGGACTAAAAGTAGGTCAAATAGTTTTACGGGCTGTTTTATACCCCCCACAACAAGTTGTGTGTGTGTGGGGGGGGGGGGTATACTGGAATCGGGTTGTCCGTCTGTCCGTCCGTCTGTAGACGCAATGGTTTCCGGGCTCTAAAGCATTATCCTTTCCACCTACCGTCACCATATCATATATATGGACTACCCATGGGATGAAGATGTTCCCTATCGATTTTGGGGTCAAAAAGTCAAAGGTCAAGCGCACTGGACATTGAAGTAGCAATATGGTTTCCGGGCTCTAAAGCGTTATCCTTTCCACCTACAGTCACCATATCATACATATGGACTACCCATGGGATGAAGATGTTCCCTATCGATTTTGGGGTCAAAAGGTCAAAGGTCACGTGCACTGGACATCGAAGTAGCAATATGGTTTCCATTTAAATTCTTTAACGGCTTCTTTCATCGCATGGAACACCCTTTGGGAGATTGGGGTAAGCGGGGGGTATTCTTAGTGAGCATTGCTCACAGTACCTCTTGTTATCATCATAGATAGATATTGCACCAACATTTCGTCACAACCTCAATCTCAGTGAAAATTTAATACATAATCAGTTCACATGTCAGATGAATTGGTGCACCACGACCCACTTTAAGGCTTTTCTATATAGAATGTGTGTTGTATCAATTCAGAGTGCACAATATGCTTCCATGTTGAATTTCACTTTCCGACGGGCATATATTGTACCGTTTGCGGTACTCTTGTTAAAATTTAATTTCAATAAATCAATCATTTGATTAGTCTCGATGGGATTTGAACCAATAAGAAATCGTGTTAGGATCAATTCAGGGTAACAAAAGAAAAAACTATAGGAGAGAACAATTTTCCAATTTTCTGGAAACTTTAATTTTTTTTTTTAATATTTTTTTTTTGGTTCCCATATACATGTTTGAACTTTTCAAATTTACAATTTGAAGTTAAGATTTATTATTTGCGATGCTCAAAGTAAACATCAAAGTTGACCTAAACAGTGTTTTTCCTATATTAGCACCGATTCCGGCATCGATTTTGGCCTTGAAGTCCTTCAGGGCAAGCCTGTCCCTAAATGAAATTATGACAGTTTGATAGGTTGCAATCTTAATGACAGTTTACAATCGAATAAAAGTTTCAGGGACACCCCTGCCGCCCTAAGGTAAAAATTCACAAAAACCTACAAAATATTTGAGAACCTGATGTTTTACCATATTTGTTGGTGTAGCTCAGTAAGCTACACCACCATCACGGTATGCCGTGGTTACTTTTTGTTATGCTTCGATTATTTTTAAAGATTTTGCCTTTTCAACACTTTGAGAGATGTTCATTAAGATGTGTATATTTTCCTTCAATTCTCTACTTTAAATGCAAGTTTATTCTTCATATAAAAGACATTTTTATTACATGAAAGTAAATTATAAAATCCCTGTACACAAACACAATAAAGTAAAACTATATCTTGAGGTTGCAGACTTTGCTCCCAAGACAATTATCATTATCGGCCTCCAGGAGATTATATGTTATGGATTTTGAAAGACAACCGTGATTTACCACGGGCCTACCATTTTACATAATAAACTCAATTATATATATAATGGAAAAAAAGTCATCAATGTTATTTGATTATCCTATTAAATCAAATTACGGTAGTTCCACATATCTAAACACGCCTTTTATAAATAGCATACGGTATTTTTTCTGCGAATCTAATTTTGCGTATACCTAATCTGTTAACTCGCACTACTTATTTTCGCTTTGTAGGAGATACAAGCTGTAGGCCAATCTCTCACCAGAGGGCGTTACGCTACGCTCCACACAAAGTGAAGCTTGCGTAGCGCGCCCTCTGGTGAGAGAATGGCTGTAGGACTAACTGACGGTAAATAAATTGAAAAATAAAATAACAAATATCTGACATATTTGTGATTGAATGTGTATAACTTAATTAGAATCAGAGTGAATCTGAAGCAATAAACCCGTCAAATCAGTAGAAAATGTCAATTCATAAATCATTGTCATCTTGCTCATAATTTCCAATGTGCATTGACCTCGGAGGTCATCAGTTCGGAAAAAAGCAAAACAGAGGTACTGAGCACGTGTCAGATTTGTAAACAATCTAACATGCCAATTTTATAGAAAATTCACTATCAAATTTCATTTGAGTGGCACATTTGCGTAATTATTACTTTACTTCTTGCCATTCATGAAACGATGTAATATTTTAAAACAAACGACACATGTAGTTACTCACGTCAGTTATGACCTCGGTCTCAGCGACCCGATGATGTTCGGCAATCATCGTTTCCATGCCTTCAATCAGAACTCCTCGAATGTCTCGCGCACTCGACATAGACCTCGGATGTAATACGATGGCATCCATGAGCGAATTAGATGCATTGTCAATTGTGACGTCACAGCAATGCATCAAATTCGCTCATGGATGCCATCGTATTACATCCGAGATCTATGTCGAGTGCGCGAGACATTCGAGGAGTTCCGATTGCCATGCCTTTGTATACGACGCAATGGCGGTTTATACGAAACGCTCATTGTGGGGGTGCTCTCAAACAATATTCCCTTGGTTACTTTGCCAATTGGGATTATTATTAGTTTTACCGACAGGTTTTATTTGGTGCATAATTAGACTGTTGGAAAAAATACTGTCAGTTACAGATTGTATTACTTTAAAATAGAGGTCCTGTGTCGCGGCAGGCGTTGGCACGTTAAATAACCCCCATTGCTAAGGCCCCTAGAGCTAAGAATAGATATGTGGTATTACGGCTGGTGACATCTCAACATGAATGAAGAATTCTCGACGACACTTCAAACAAACAAACAAACAAACACATTTTAAAATAATATTCAATTGCAATAGCTAACATCCCATTGTATTAAAGTAGCTTTCACCTTTAAAGAAATAAAAATATACATAATGTATTTATCTATAAAAATAGCTATTTTAATATTAAATGAAAATTTTTCAATCTATTTACTGTCAGTTACAGCTTGAATGTAAGGGATACAAGACGAAGATGGTCTGTCAGATACGGGACTGGCACGAGATGCGTAGCGGTGAGTGATCAGTTCCGTATCTGACATAATAGAGCATCGGAGTCTTGTATCTTACTTAAAACAGTATTTCTCATAATATTGGCCTGCTCTTAATAATACTGGACTATGTCCAGTACAGTATGAAAAATAAAGTACTGTCAAGACAAAGAACTGACGTCACAACAATGTTTTAAATTGCTTTAAAGGTCATATCCAAAGGACCCGTGATTTGTCGAGCGTTTTGGCGTGAACAATACCAAATACCCTGTTAGAAAGTTCGATAGTCAACAGGGATAAGTTACTCCTGCTAGGCGCCTGACCTCACCTCTGGTATCCTATTTTAAATTTTGTATTCTTAATAGCATTTATGAGATTGATCTTCAATTTCTCACTTTACATAGTTTTGATAGTTTAACAGAAATTGCGGTGGAAGATGCTTGCGTTATTAACCTTTCTTGTTCATTCTCTTACATGTTCTGTGTATAAAAGCAAGCCAGTAAGAAATGGCTGTGTTTTAGAAAAGTATCTTGTGTTGTTGTTGTTTTTTTTTAAAAAGCTATGTATAAGAAGTTTTGCCGCGCGAATGTACATGCTTTCATTCCGGCTGAATCAATAATGCTTTGTCTTGAAAATTAAGCTGATCATGATAAAAGTAGTACTTAATTTGTGCTATATATATTTACAATTATGGGTATTATTTTGAACTCAACGGGCTAAGTTTAGATAAGGTTTTTAAACATTAGGATTATGTAACAGTAGTCACACTCAGTCTGATTTCCATTTCCAGGATTTTTATATCCTCCATCAGTGACTTGTTTTATTGTTAGGAAGCAATTAGCCCCAAAGTGATTAAGACTAGATATAACCATTACGAAAAATGTGAAATATCATTTGGAAAGAACGTACTTAAAATGTGTAAACAATACATGTATAATGCTAAATCGTAGTAGAAGTCCTCCTATATTCACATACTATAGGCATTGCAGCGTGTGAAAAACAACGTGTTGCATTTGTTTGGCTTAAAGTCATCAACGAGAACGAATATGAATGAGCTTTTTGTAAAGTCTAGAACCAAGTAGTGTTTTTTTCTTCTTCTGTTGTTACCCTGAATTGATGGAAGGCGAAGATAACGAACATTGATCAATCTCATAACTCCTATAAGCAATACAAAATACATAGATAACTGGGCAAACACGGACCCCTGGACACACCAGGGGTGGGATCAGGTGCCTAGGAGGAGTAAGTGTCCCCTTTTCCTACCTCGCTGGACATGTTCAACAAACCAATAAACGTTTGGGTTTTTGTGTGAAATGAAGAGTCTATCAATTTGTTACGGAACTCTTCATTGGCCGTGTCTAATAGGGGATTTTCGAGTTCTTCCGTTCCGTGCGTATTTGTATTTTAGAATCTACCTGAGTCATGTGATTTGGCGATTTTTAAAGTCATGGTTTCTTCCGGTTTTGCTAACAATCAGACAATTTTGTTCATTTATTTTACTCACTGGTTTTGATACCGAATTTAAGAACCAGTGTCATTGGTGTGTGACAGAGGGATGTAATACGAATTTACGTAAGAGGCAAAACAGGCACGTGGCATCGTTTTTCAGGGAAGGGGGGAGCTAGAGAAGATGTCTTCACAATATTTTGTCTAAAATTCTTGACAAGAATGAATAAATATATCAAAACAAATCATGTTCTTTTGACTGATATTCAAAATCTTTCAAATTCTAAATGTAAGGAGGGGGGTTAAGTAGTGACATACGACTTATTATACCTCAATATATATTTTATCACACCTTTTAAAATTCAGAAGGGGCCGGGTGATTGATTGTTTTTACGACTCGTCGAAAAGTTTTCATTTTTCTTTACCGATCGGCGGTTGACTTTCATGAGCTTGAGATAATTTTTTTTATATACATGTATGTACACCAACATTTTTGGGAAGGATTTCCAAATTAATACTAATGGCAAGCTTACATAACCTTTGTATGTTACTTTTACGGTAAAAGGAGCAAGAAACACTTATCTGTAACAAAAATTTCTACAGTTCGATTATACTTGCATAGAATCAACGTCCATTATAAGAGGCAATACACTTACAATATGTACACGAGACTTGGTGTATTTACGTTAACGATGAAAAACCGGAAATGACCATGTCTAAAGAAGTATAACGTAATAGTGACTAAATGCAGAATAAACACGGACATGGAAGAACTCGAAAATCCCCTATTCACGAATTTACATTTTCTAAGAGTTTGTTTGTACGTGATGAGTAAACAAGTAAAATCAACCGTGGATATCCGATGTCTTGAAATTTGTCGTGACGTCGTTTGCCTTTATAGGCCTTTCCGAAAACGTGAGTTATCTCTCTTTGTATTCTTACATTTAGTGTGAATATGACAACTTCCGGGTAGTAACACACTCAGGCTGCGCATATATTACATAAGAGTTATATTAGTATGGGTGTTGTTCAAAATCGTAAACAGTTGAAATCATTTATACGAGAGAGTAAGAAAATGTTAATGGAAACAAAAACGAATTTCTTGATCGAGTCGGCTGTGATTTTTCGGGGGTGGGGGGGTGGGGGGTGGGGTTAAAAACTGAATTGGAAATCACGCAGACTTTCATTTGTTTACATATGTCTCCAATAACGACTGACATAATTATTTTGTATGAAATCAGAACAGAACTTCTGATTCTCAAGAGATGATGGTATCTCATCAACTCAAAGCTCGGGTTTTTACGAGGATCAACACGTGCAAAGATCTTGCATAACATCCCCCCCCCCCCTCTCAAAAAAAAAAAATCAATTACATTAGGAAATCAACGCTCTCATTGTTTTATCAGCGCAAAAATTATTCCACCACTACCAATCGATTCTTTCAAAAATAAACCAGATAACAATGTTTGGGTAACTTTCTCCAAAGTACCTGGACGTGTTCATTCTGTGTGCAAATCATTTGTACACTGCAGCATGAGGCTGGAATTGTTTTAAAATATCAACTGATATGTTTAAAATGCAGAAAAATAGGTAATTAAATAAAAAAAATTAATTAATTTTATTCAATATTGCTCGATTGAAATAAATTATTTTTCATAGACCTGTGTGGTCCGCCGGGGGGGGGGGGGTATATTCTCAAATGTACTTTCTGGGGGAAGGTAAGTTTAACCCCCAATAGAATGCTTTTGACGTCTCTGTATCTTCCCTCTTTTATTCGTTTTAGCCCCCTTGAAATGTAAGTGATTATATATAGGCACGTATCGTGTCATAACAGAAATTGCAATGACAGATTTAGATCCCCCTTTTCGCCACAAATTTACAAAATAATTTGAGTAAAACTCCAAATATTTTACCCTAAATGGCTGTATTTACAGGTACACACTCTTGCCGACTATAAATTCAGGGCGTTCAATTATAAGTTATTTTATTTTCAAAACAATTGTATGTGTAAATGTCAGTTTAAAGATGGTTTGTGACGATGAATTTCTTTATGGTTATACTTGTATTTGAAACTGTATAAAATTTGTGAGTAGTCAGCTGGAAATCTGTCAGTGGACTCTCACTTACAAGTACAGGCTGGGATAAATTTTACTCGCCAATCAAAGAGATGGACATTTTCAAAATCCAGAGGTGTCAGTCCGACATACCAAGACGTTCATCGTGGCAGAACTGTTATCGCTGAATGTACTACTTTGATATTGAACAAGTAACTTCTGATATTTTATTATAAATCTGACTATTGAAACACGGGCTAAAGATCCTGATGAAATGTATGCAATATATAATATATACTAATTTCAGTCATAAAACACGTAAAATCCTGGAAAGTGGGAGGGGGAAGGGTAGTTAGAATAATCTAACTGCGTCTCATGACAGGCCCGCCGTAGGAAATTACATCACTTTAACGATAGAACATTCTATCGGGGAGGGGGGGGGGGTCCTCTACTTACAACATTAATTTTCTATTATTTTTACATGCAAAGTTGGTTATTTTCACGTGTATGAAGTAAACTTATGCATTGGGATTTTTTATTAACGTTAACATATTTGTTGGCATGATTACTGTTAAATTATACAGCAATATCTTTGCGGTCTTCTGCACTGTTGATAATGACGCTTCTCGAATATACTACCCGGAAGTCTTAAACTACTGTTACGCAAGGGCACTACGTTCCGGATCAAGGAAAGATAACTCATGTTTTCGGATTGGCCTATAGCGCTGTACTCATCCGTTGACCAATATGACGTCTTTCAGATCATCTGTTTTGCCATTTTGACGTTGCATCTCTGGTTGTTCATGATATAACCCCCCCCCCCCCTCTCTTTTATATATTTATTATTATTTAATAAGACAGTTGTTGCCTTTTAATATCAACCGGTTGCTGGTCTAGATGACAATTACTTTCCCGGGGTTGGTTGATAAAGCAAGGTATCAACCTCATCAAAAGTTAATAATGGAATAATATACCCTTAAAGTAATACGATGGTGGACGGTATAGGATCATGTATCTTGGACTATAAAGAGTCATCTTTCAAACCAATGTTTTAATCTATTGTACTCTACAACATAATGACTATGTTGAAGTGCAGTTAATTGTTCCATGCAAGAAAATATAGTGCAATATACACTGATATTTCGTAAATAATAAAACTGAATTGATTCCAGATTTTAAAATTAATGTAATTATTTACCAATATGAAACAAAATACCACACATAAAAATATGAAACCTCTTCATCAATTCTACTGGTACATAATAATCACAGTACATATGAAGGCTTGATGAAAACTCACAAAATGGGGATTGCAAGATAAGTGAATGTGAAAAGACGACAGTATAACGATTGATAGAAGTCATTGCTACAGACTAAAGATGGCTGATCAGATTGCTCGACCAATAAATAGAATCTTTTATTGACATTGACAATAATCCATAACTTTAAATTGCTGTTCAAAGCTTTGATGTGACTGCATATGGAATATGCAAAAGACATTCGTTCATCGTGAAAGGAAAAGATCCATATTAAAGTAAAAAAGAAACAGAGAAAGCAGCTCCACAAATGAAATGAAAATCATGCATATATAGCAAAGGTTTCGAATGTACTTTGCTGGGACTTTAAACGAGACTGTTGAAAGCCTTGCACCATCAACTTGTTTGTCAGTAGCATGCCCCGATTTAAAAACTGAGCATACGTGGAACAAGCTTCTGCGTATCGAATCAGCTGAGAGATATAAAGAGAAATATAAATACCATATGCAGGTGATAGTTGATATGTTACGTAAATATGGGGTAGTTTGACGATGGAGAAGATTGATTGTATATTGTTTGACGTCCCTCTCGAAAATATTTCACTCATATGGAGACGTCACCACTGCCGGTGAAGGGCAGCAAAATTTAGGCCTATGCTCGGCGCTTATGGCCATTGAGCAGGGAGGTATCTTTATCGTGCCACACCTACTGTGACACGGGACCTCGGTTTTTGCGGTCTCATCCGAATGACCGCCCCATTTAGTTGCCTCTTACGACAAGTAAGGGGGTACTGAGGACCTATTCTAACCCGGATCCCCACGGGATCGATGGAGAAGATGAAAGAAGATGAAATCATCCCGTTTATCATAAAGTTGAGTTGTTAGTTGCTGTTAATATATATTCTTAATGAAATATTTAAGTATGAAGTAGACAGTGGCCCCACAAGACCAGAATTCCCTTTCGCCACTTTTTCGGGGAGCGGCGCGGCACAAATAATCACATGTAGCTGCAATAATGTAGCCCTCTCTGATTTTTTTTTGATTTTTTTTTTTAGGGAGAGGGCTACAACTCCTTAGGATCTCCGTAATGGTGCAAATGCGGGAGTGATTCACTCCCGCAACATTTGCGCTCATTCTAAACATTTCCTGACTTTCTTTACGTAAATAAAATGATATTCTATGTTTCTTAGTCAATATATAAATTTACAACCTTCAACTTTAGATTTGTGAGGCTCTATTCTACCGTTTTCAACAATTTCGATAAATTCCAATTCCTCGATTCATATTTGTGCGCCATGTTTGATGTACTGAAGTTTCAACTTCCGATTGTCAAGTCATTTGCATATGCCATATAAGGTAGTATTTACATCAATGGACAAGTATGGAGGCGAAAGTTATTTCGTCGGTATTGAAAAGGTTTGAATTAAATATCAAGTTAAAAACCGAACAGCAGAGTGTAAATTCTTTCTGCAACAATATGATTTTCCTTTCTTTGTCGAAGTGGCTCGAGTAACTACATTTTCTGAATATCCGAAGTATTAGACACAAACTAGGTCATTTAAATTCTTTTGTTCATGACTTTGATATTTTATGTTTTTCTGAAACCCATCTAGATAATTCAGTGAGCAACGATAAATTACTTCTTGACGGCTTTAATAAAAAAATTCGTAAAGATAGAAATTGTTTTGGAGGAGGTGTTGTGATATATTTGTCAAATCAAATACGCGTTACAAGACGCCCAGACTTTGAGCCCGCCGATCTTGAGTGTATAAGGATTGAAGTAGATAACAATACCTGTGTTTATCATCTTTGCTGTATTTATAGGCCTCCCAGAATATGCTTCAATTGTTTGGGATGGCTGTTCTGTTCACGATACTGATAAGCTTGAAAAAGTGCAATTATGTGCAGCTAGAATTGTTACTTGTCTTCCTATTTTTGCATCTAGAGAATCCCTTTATTCAGAAACAGGCTGGCTAACTTTAAAAAGTAGACGTTATATTGCAAAAATGACTACCATGTTTAAAATTTGCAATGGTAGCGCCCCTGATTATTTAAATGAAATTATTCCACATAAACATGAAAATATATCCCTTTATAATACTAGAAACAATGATAAGTTTTACATTCCAAAATGCAGATTAGAGTTATTCAAAAAATCATTTGTACCTGACTCTGTAAAACAGTGGAATTTATTAAATGTAGAAACCAGAGAAGCCATCTCAATCAATTCATTCCGCAAAAATATAATAACAGACATTACAATACCACCATCATATTACTCTTTTGGAAAACGATATATCAACATTATTCATACAAAGCTAAGATACAACTGTATACTTAATTATGATCTTTATAAATTAAATATTACAAATTCTCCGTTTTGTACATGTGGACATACTAATGAAGATATATATCATTTCTTTTTTGCTTGTAAAAATTACTCCAGGGCTAGAAATGATCTTTTTAATCGCCTTTTCATGCTTGACTTGGTTAATATTGATACAAAATTGTTATTATGCGGTGATATCAATTTACCTCTGCAAACTAATATAACTATTTTTTCAGTTGTTCATAAATTTATAGAAGAAACTTGTAGATTTGTTTAATCATTGTACATTATACCTGTTAATTATTACCTTGCATGACATATTGTAATATTTTAGGAGAGGGACTTGTAAGTTGTCAGAACTTGTTCCCAATCCTTTTGATTTCATCAATAAAATATGTTCAAAACAAACAAAAAAACTACATTTTCGCGCTGATTGTCATTGTTTAGGCTTTCATTAGATCCACCTACGAGATCTCCCGATAACAAGCATGGCGGAGCAGACGAAGAATTTTGCATGCTGTACATTATATTTAATGAAAAACACCTTTATTAGACATGCCCGAGCACAAAGTTGGTACTCCTTTTGGTGTAAACAACATTTGGGACTAATACACAGAGTTTATTATCGGTTATTCATAAAATTATTTTGCACCATTACGGAGATCCTATGGAATTGTAGCCCTATCCCGAAAACGTCAGAATAAAAAAAAAATTGGATAGGGCTACATTATTGCAGCTAAATCACATGCTGCTTTACAATTATTTCCATCATATTATATATTATTTTATTCATTACACTTATTTTAGCATTTTGAATCGGTTACATTACTTAATCATATCCAGCTACCATACCTAAACACTTCTTTCTGAAATAATAAGAAGTTGATTTGTTTGATAAATTCTATTATGGAAATCAAAATTCAGATAATAAATCATATAAATATAAACATCATCATGCTACACCCCTCAGTGAAAACATTGTGTACATTGCCCGAAATGCAGATGTCACAAAACATCATGACCAATTTAGAGTTGTATCTCAACCATTCCCTATTAAATTTCCGTTTTTTTGTATGGAAGATTTTCAAATTTGGACAGAATCAGATGTTTGAGCAGGTGGGGTTGACTGTAAAGCCAAACATAGTTTTTTTTTTTTTTATTTTAGACTGACTAGGGTCAGAAGCTACAAGTTCAGTTTCAAAATAGAATGGGGTGCATATAGTCTTATTAGATTAGCATTTTTATACTGTTGCGCACCGAACTTCAAAGAAAATTATGTATTAAAATTGCTATGTCCATATCAATGGTGACCGACCGCATTGTTTATGAAATATTCGAACTAAAATCAAACACATCAAAATCTTGTAATCAATGAGTTTGGCCGCAAAAACAAACAATTGATGTATTCATATATACATTATACACAATAATACGGTCAATTTAATTACCGGTCGGTTCTCTGGTTAAGAATTGACATTAATGTGGAGATGATAACACGATAATGAATAAGACTTTAAATGTTAAACAATTGACCACAGCAGGGTAAACAGCTGTCCGATGTACTTTACTACATAATCACCGACTTTTCTGCAGCCATATATTACCTGAGGCTGTGACCAGCTCTGTGTGCACTGGAGCGACGCGAGATTTCTGGTCGCACGCGTTGACTGAATAAACAGATTTTGACTGCACAAACAAACAGGCGATAATGCTTTACTGACAAAGGATTTAATTTATTGCAAAAAGGGATTTTCGCCACTTTCAATTTTTTTTCGCCATTTTTGAAAAAAATTCGCTATTGGCGAAAATGGGGAAGCCCAGCTCGAGCACTGGAAGTAGAAGAGGATGACTGTTGTGTCTTTTATTTCGAGTTCACGGGGATATATTGAATTGACATATTAATGAAAATTATTATTGCTGATAGATAAAACATCATTGCTATATCTAAATGCCGTATTGAAGGCCACAAGAAGATAATTTTTCTTCTCACCTAGAAGTTTTTGAATAAATTCCGCTTCATAAGAATATAAAAACAGGTCAGCTAACAACCTGCATTACTCAGAGCTCCAGATAATTTTTGACCACAAAGAGTATTTACTCCCTGATTCAAATCAATACGTATTTTGCTTTTCAGAAAAATTCAAAAGTGTATTTTGTTAATTTACTGATTATCTTTTGTCTTTTGCACAGAAGATGTAACCAGATAAACGATACTTCTTCCGTTAAACTTTAACTTAAAGTTTATACTAAAAGGCCGCTCCAGCTATTTATGGGGGAAATCATTTGCAGTTCTTTTTATTACACATGTAAAACTATTCATTGTCATTGGGAATTTGATATTTATCATTGATGCATCAAATTTGAATATGTCAGCCACTCAGTCACATGATTATGATCCAATTTTGTATATCATTCGTCCACGATTGATAATATGTTTTTTTTCCTCTGTGCTTTCGACTGCACACTAACTCTTTAAGAAAGAAAGTATAACAAGTAGGCCTATATAATAGTGTTTTGAGTTAACTCTTCCAATTTTTCAAAATTGTGACTGTCATCAAAACGTATTTCATAGCGCTAAATATCATGTATGATCAAGCCCTGGGCTAATCTTAATTCATATACCGGTATATGAATAGATAATTCATATTTATATCATACTACATTGTACATGTATCACAAATACGCGGACTAATACGCATTACTTTGGGAGTGTAAAGCGTATTTACATTCGCTAATGCGTAATTGTACGCATGATTTTCAACTTAAATGCGTATTTGGTCAAATTTAATGAGTATTTACGTTGATACGCACCTTATCTGGAGCTCTGATTACTTTTGATCATATTAAATCATCTTGCACTGGACGAGGACTCAGTAGATATCTCTGTTGCGGAAGATTCTGATCATGCACCTGATTATGTCAGCATTTCGCAAATTCTACGGTCGTTTTGACTATCTAGTTTGCCAATACAACCTATCATGGGGTCAAATGCTGTCTGACGTGTTAGGCCGTTCTTGTCACACTGATTTTGACTACAGATAACTCCGTTTACCTGATCAAGATATAGGGCTCATGGCGGATGTGACCGGTCGATAGGGGATGTTTACTCCTCCTTGGCACCTGATCCCACCTCTGATGTGTCCAAGGGTCCGTGTTTGCCCAACTTTTTTTTTGTATTGCTTATAGGAGTTATGAGGTTAATCACTGTTCGTTATTTTCACCTCTCATCCTGATGTTAAAACACCTTGAAGTGATATACTGTGTATTTGTTTATATTGAAATGCTATCAAGATGAAGACATGTTAAAGATTTAGATCTCATTTTCATTTTAGTATTAAATGTAGTTGCATGTTGTTAAAATAGCAATGTAAGGTATCTGATGATTTACTGTGTCGAATACGCTTTTAGGAATGTATTTTGCAGATGGTGAAATCATCATAATTTTTGTAAAATTTAAACTGATGAATTTTTAGAAGAAAACACATCACATAGAAGTATATTCAGTGAAAGGTCAGGGGCATTTCGTATTTCATAATTACTTTGTATCTTGTTAGGATGACGAAGGTTACCTTCAAAAGATCAGGAAAGTTCTTACGTTATCATCATCATTCATTCCGTTACTATCATCCTCGTTGTTTTTTCAACCACGAATTTTCTGTTCATATGAGCCGTATAAAAGATAAAATAACACTTGATCGTAATTGTTGCTAGTGTATGATATTTCTTACCTAGATATCATTCGCAAATAAACAATACAAATAGATGTGATAAGTAAACGTGGTCTTTCCGGAATTTCCTTCCACCATCTTGGGATGATAGTAACGATCGTTACTATCATCAGTTTAATACCAGTGATATTATTACTTCAGAGGTCTGATGGAAGACTCGGTCAGAGTCTATGGGCGCCCAAATGAACGAATTGCGCAAAATTGCAGCCGGGAGGCTGATCAATTTGGAGGGGTAGTGCTATGATGTGTCAGCAATATCCTATACAGGCAGGGCAGCATTAGTTCACATATATGGCATTTTGATAACAGGGTACACTGACGGCTCAACGGTATATTGATGAAGTCATTCAGCCAAACTTGGTTCCAATAATGCAGCATCTAGGAGCAGTATTCCAACATGACAACGCCAGACCACATACTGCTCGTCTAACACGTGATTCTGCAAAGACACAATATCAAGGTTCTGCAAAGACACAACATCAAGGTTCTGCAAAGACACAATATCAAGGTTCTTCCTTGGCCATCCAAACCACCAGATTTGAACCCTATCGAATATGCATAGGACGAACTGGATACGCGCATCCGTCAAAGACAACCGCAGCTTCAAACTTTGCCACGACTGACCCGAGATCTGTAGTCGGAGTGGAACAACATCTGTAGATAATTTTAAAGACTTAATTGCGTCCATGGGAAGGCGTTATCAGGCAGTCATTGGTGCTTGTGGAGGGCACACTTGATATTTAACTTGAGTGACCTTAAACTGTTAATGACTGTAAAAAAAAAAAATTCAACAAACATTCTGTATATATTTCATTGTATATCTTTATAATACGATATAGAATTACAGAAATATCTAGTTATTTGAGAGAGAGAGAGAGAGAGAGAGAGAGAGAGAGAGAGAGCTATGAAAAAGTTTGGTTCAATCTGTTCCAAAGGCCATCAAATTTTTCAGTATCACCATTTCTATAAGAGATAAATTTTTGTGTTTCATGGAACTTTAAAAATGATATTGCAAAACACACACTCAATGTTTTCCCCACAGGGGCTAAGCCCGTTTTGGGCCCGAACTCTGTGATATCATAAATGGTATCACAGAGTTCGGGCCCAAAACGGGCTTAGCCCCTGTGGTTTTCCCTGTACACCTTGCTGTATAAATATGACACTTTAATCAAAGGATGAGAATATATTGTATACCCTTGTTTTTCTCAAGGATGCCTATCACAAAAGACTTTTGTAAAGACTACCGGTAGTTGATAATTTGTTATCTCATCTTCGCTAGCCAATGGTTTACGATCCTCTCCGTTACTGTAGAGAAGCGGAGCGGATCGTAAACCCTTGTCTAGCGAAGATATTGTTCTCTTTTTAAATAAACTTCAAAATCATCTAGAAATGATTGAACACAATTACATTCCCATAGTATATGTACTATAGTTTCCTCCTCTTTGGGACAAAATGTACACACTGTAATTATCATTAGTAGCTGTGATACTTTGATTATTAACCCGGCGTTTACATCAGTTTTGTGTTAATAATAAATAAATTTTTAAGTAAAAGGTTTTTAGATCAGTATACATTACTATCTGAGATAAGTCGCTCAAGTGTAATAATCCCTTTTGGGGTATATAAATCTACAGTAAATCAAGTTATCTGGAAGAATTAAGGCGGGTAGTATAAACTATGACATATTATATCAGAACCCAAGCCAGCAATACAATACCATTTCTCTACCATGCATTTTGATCGTCTTTAAACGCAGTTTCTCCTACACACACCTCACATACAGCATTGTACATTGTTCCTTTTCAAAAGTATATTTTACGTCTACTAGTTTTAATTGTATGAGTATTGAGTACAAGCTCCGTCATAGCTATACTTCCCCTTACTTTACAACAAAATATATGTAGACTCGTGCCATTTAGGATAGTTGTAGATAGCTGTCTCAATAATATTTTACTATGTCTTTATTTTAAAGCTGTGTACTTAACTGTCAAATCAGCAAAATCACACCTCTTTAGTACAGGAAGGTTTTTCAGCAAAGTAGTTTTCAATGAGTACTTATATTATCTGATGTTCTATTTAATAACATTGATTACTTTATACAATGACTACTGTTGATTAACCTTGAAACATTTAAGTATCGTTCATCCCTCTGACCGAAAGTCCCGATAAAAGGCGAGCAGCAGTTTGTCTGACCGCAGCTTTCTGGGGTCTCTCGAGAAGTCAGTATGCATTCTGTCTGTGTTGCTTTGCTTTTCTTCGTCTTAGCGTGCAGCGCCCAAGACATTGAAGACACCGTGACCTGCTGTGCTCCTCGTCTTCTTCAAGGAGATGCCTACTCGTCTGGTATCACTTTTACCAGGGGAAGAAAATATTATTTCAGTGTAAGTTGTTCTACTTTTTTTTCAACGAACGCAACTGTTTTATCCATCTTTTCCTAACTGTATCAGAGCGTGTTGAATATGTTTTCTATTCGTTTACAGGCCAATACAAGGTACTACTATTCTGAGGCAAAAAAGAAGATAGCCACCACCTCAGTCGTGATGGTGCAGGGTCTGGGAAACGTGACGGTGAAGACCTTGAATGACTTCAACACTGGTAGAGGATACACCGTAACCAATGGCCGATGTAGAGTCACCAGACTGCCGAAAACCTTTCCGAGAAACTGCGTTCCTTCTAGCGCGGTCTATCTCGGTACTCTCAAAGTCGGATCGCCAAGAAATTACCTTACGACTAGCAGTTACATGTGGACAGTAAAACCGTCCTTTTCGACTTCCGTCAATGTGGAATCCATGAAGTATCGGTACGGATTGAGCTGTTATGACGTAGCATTGTCCACAGTCTCTAAGACCTCGACTGGAGCTTTATTGTCAACCACCGATATGATCATGGGAAATTTCAAAACCTCCATCCTGTTCCCATCCGTGTTCAACGTGCCCTACCAATGTAACACGTCACCAGAGGATGAAAACCTCGACGAGGGCATGTCATATGATTTCATCAATTTTATCATTTGAAAGGAAATGATAAAGACAGTTTAAATGCATGCCTTTGAAATTGTTTTGATGATTGATTATAAGAACACCTTAATTAGTCACTGCTTTCAATGTGTAATTCGTTCAGCTGAAGAATAGAAATTAAATAAATTTAATGTTTAATTGGCAAATTGATTTTGAAATAAAAATATGTTAGATTTTAATAGATTCTTGTTATTCTAAAATGCCATTAGTTTTATGAGTTTCACAGAAAACTTTAATTACTAGTGTATGTTTATTGGTAATCAGTTAAGTTTTTGTATCTGTATACAGCTAATTATACAATAGCTAATTATACAACAGACACATGGACGCGATACGTGTACAGGAGGGTAGTGAATGTACACACACTGTACATAGTAACAGTACACGACAGTGGTCAAACATTGAATGTGTTTCTCAGTTACACGCTGATGAGCATGTACTTTATGTTCCTTAGTTAATATGATCTTCCCAAGTACGTTTCTGCTTGTTGTTTGATGAAAGGTGAAGATAACGAACAGTGATCAATCTCATAACTAGCTCCTATAAGCAATACGAAATAGAGAGTTGAGGAAACACGGACTCTTGGCTATACCAGAGGTGGGGTCAGGTGCCTAGGAGGAGTAAGCTTCCCCTATCGACCGGTCACACCCACCGTGAGCCCTATATCTTGATCAAGTAAACGGAGTTATCCGTAGTCAAAATCAGTGTGCCAAGAACGGCCTAACAATCGGTATGGAACACGTCAGGCAGCATTTGACCCAATGACAGGTTGTATTGGCAAACTTTAAACGAGACTGTTGAAACCCCCGCACCATCAACTTGTTTGTCAGTAGCCTGCTTCGATTTAAAAACTGGCTATACACAGGACAAATTCTTGCGTATCGAATCAGTTGAGAGATATAAACACCATATGCAGGTGATTATGAAATAATGCTACATAAATATAGGAAGTTGATGATGGAGAAGCTGAAATCATCCCGTTTGTCATAAAGTGGAGTTGTTAGTTTGCCGTTAGTATCTACTTTCAATAACATATCCAAGTATGAAACAGAAGTGGACGACTCAGTGGCAGTAAAAACAGGATATTTATGTGAATTGTAAAAATGTCATTTATTTTGAAATGGTGTTTATCAAACTGAACTGATGGGGGTCAGAATGAATAGAAACAACAAGCAACAACATATATATCACATAGGTATGACTATGCAATTTGACCCCCTAAAGCACATAATGAAATCGAGCTGAGATGGATTTTATCCAAGGTTACTCATACTTTTCTGTATTAAACAATCGTATTAATTTGAACATTGACTGGTTTTTAATAATACTATTTTGAAATAAACCCTCTACGATTAGGCCCTATCTTTGTATAGATGGTTGACTGATACAAGGTATGTTGATGCAAAGCATCAAATTGACCGCTAAAGGTTTAGCATTTTAAACAATTTCTATGGAAACGCACAGGAATTGTAGTATGGCATCTTTTATTCATTTGGTTGTTTATTTGTTTTACGTCCCGTCGAGATTGTTTCACTCATATTGAGACGTCACCAGCTGTAGGTGAACTACCACGAATTTAGACCTATGCTTAGCGCTGACGGCCTACCAGGGAGGGTTTATTAACGTGCCAACGCCTTACGCGCCACCTGACTTCTGTTTATAAGGTCATATCTGAACAACCCTTCTAAACGCCGATCAATCACTATACCTATATCTACGTCTTAAGTTTGACGCTTCCATGGCGCGAGCAGGGCTCGAACTTACGACATCCTGGTTACAAAGCGATCGCGTCGACAAGCTACCGCGACCAGTGTATTTAAAAATGGAAAAAGAACCAGTCAATTTAAATACTCACTTTATAAAAAGCACTAATACTCTCATTTATGTAAGAACATTAGTGATTTAAAAAAAACACGTAAATGAATGAAATATAATTCAAATAGAAAATACACTATTGTAATAAGTTTTAAGAGCGTTATGATAAACAGTTAAACACATCATTTGAAGATGAAAAATGTAAAAGTACACTTATAAATGCAAGTGTTCAGAAATTTAAGTGGGATTAGTATATCTGCATACTGAATTTAAGCAAAGATGAATATTTTTTTTAAAAACACATCTGGAGATTTTTTTTTGTGTTTTTCATATGCTTTAATTCAAGTTTCTTGTTTATTTGGCTACATGAATGATAATTTATATTTAAGAAGCTGATGTTGAAATGCCATGAGTTTCAATGGATTACAGATACGAAATGTGGTTAGCAAGAAAACAAACATGCAGTATCGTACTGATATCCCAGATCTATGTCACGTGGTCATTCCTATTATATGCGGTGTCTGCAACTCCGATTTGCACGCCGATATTTTTATACACCTCAATAACCAAAATATAAATAAAAATTTGTAGCTGTAGCATATTCAGGTCAGAATAATTATTTAACCGGAGTTTATAACGAGTTACTGCCTTTCCCGGAAGTACTTCTTGCAAAAACTTTGTATAAAATTATAGTGTGTGATTAATAATGAGTAAAACCGAAACATATTAATAATAACAATTAAGAATTATATTTATTTTTATTTATAGAAATTTTATACATGTTATTAATAAGGAATTATTCTATCAAAAATAATTCCTCATTTCCCCATACGCTCTTTCTAACACAATCAAAAAATTGAAGATATCGGCCGCTCCCTGCACGGTAATCGTCTGCAACACTCAGTGTGACACTATTCATACATGAATGATAACATCCGTTTGCTTTGTATTTTTATATCCACCAGTTTTTATTGCTACGATATGTAAGTATAGTTGTAGTTTAGATACAAATATTTGATGCTTCACAGTAATTTTCTTAAATAACATCGTGCATGATGTCCATCAATAGAATATTTATAAAATGAACATGGTCTTTGCGAGTATTTCTTGTTTTGCTTGATGAACAACTCCTTGTTTGATAATTTGCTAAAATATGTTCTATAGTGTATCAATTTCTCCAAATTTCTGTTAATTCGAGTTGCATCAAAATTGTATATCTAAAGCACAATTTATATGACTTTTTTTTTTTTTTTTTTTTTTTACAATTGATATGCATTTCTTCGTAGCATTTTCTAATAAAACAATTATCTTCAACTAGCATATTACTCCAATATTTTAACAAAGAACATTGCCAAACGCTCGGCATCAGGTGTGAATGTCACGGGTCCTCGGAGATGACCTTAAAAACGGATGACCCGTGTCACAGTAGGTGTGGCACGCTAAAGAACTCTCACTGCTCAATGGCCATAAGCGCCGAACATAGGCCTAAATTTGAAGCCCTTCACCGGTCTTAGTGACGTCTCCATATGAGTGAAAAAATCTCGAGCGAGACGTTAAGCAAGATACATACCATTAAGTTTCGTTATTTAGTGACATCTGTCGTGAATACAAATATTGTTTTTCTTCCTTGATGTGAGAGTAGTTTTTTCTTCTTTTCTTTTTGATTTCGTGAATTTATTATTAAATTCAAGTTATCAGAAGACAACATAGCTCGCCGGGAAGCATGACACTACTTGACCTATCCTTTAAGTTCAAAAGGTTAAAGTTTTTGACAAAATAGGTCGAAGTCCAAAGTTACTAGGTCAAACGTTTTCATACCATATATAAGGCTCGGCCATGAGGCATCTTAATATGAAATATCAAATCCCTTTGGTTCAAAAGATATAGCCAAGGTTAATCTGTTTGAAAAGAGGGTTAAAGTTGAAGGTCAATGGTTCTGGTAACAATTGAAAAGAAATGTCTTCTAATGAGGCATTTATATGTGAAATATTAAATTCCTGTCACTCTTGGTTAAAAAAAAATATAGCACAGGTTAATGTTTTTGAAAAGTAGGCCAAAGTCCAAGGTTACAGGGTCATAAGTCTTGGTACCAAATTAAAGTAATTTCATGAGGCATCTATATGTGAAATAAGCCCCATGCGACCCGAAAAGTCACAGTTCAAATGATTTTGTTTGTTGACGTAACCATAAAGAATAAAATCTGACAAATCCCTGGTTCAACTGTTAAATCTGACATATCCCTGGTTCTATTGTTAAAACCTGATATATCCCTGGTTCTACTGTTAAATCTGACATATCCCTGGATCTACTGTTAAATCTGACATATCCCTTGTTCTACTGTTAAATCTGAAACATCCCTGGTTCAACTGTTAAAACCTGATATATCCCTGGATGTACTGTTAAATCTGACATATCCCTGGTTCTACTGTTAAATCTGACATATCCCTGTTTCTACTGTTAAATCTGACATATCCCTGGTTCTAGTGTTAAAATCTGATATATCCCTGGTTCTAGTGTTAAATCTGATATATCCGTGGATCTACTGTTAAATCTCACATATCCCTGGTTCTACTGTTAAATCTGATATATCCCTGGATCTACTGTTAAATCTGATATATCCCTCGTTCTAGTGTTAAATCTGATATATCCCTGGTTCTACTGTTAAATCTAATATATCCTTGGTTCTACTGTTAAATCTGAAAAATCCCCGGTTCTAGTGTTAAAATCTGATATATCCCTGGTTCTACTGTTAAAATTTGACATATCCCTGGTTCTAGTGTTAAACATCTGGTGCATCAAAATTGGTACCCTATAAGTTTTACATTATCACCCCTGGGTCTAGGCCTCTGCTGGTGGACTATAAGTCCCCGAGGGTCTCTACAGCCCAGTAGCTAAATACTTCGTTTCCAGCTTGACAATACGGATGTATATTTAATTGTTGTTATAAAATTTAGAAATTCGTTTCAAAATTAAGGATTATTTCCCTTACGCAATAGCTCTTATCCTTAGACGAATTTGACTCCACTTTTTTGGCACACTGTTTTTCCCTAAAATAGCTCTAAAACTTCATTGTTATTTCGGATTTCAAACATTTCGGTTGAGTATCACTGAAGAGACATTATTTGTTGAAATGCGCATCTGGTGCATCAAAATTGGTACCCTATAAGTTTTACATATAGTTACATGCCTGTTTTTCTAATTAAAAAGTTCGACATTATATATTTGTGAAAAGGTTTCACGACCACCATATCGCCGACCACTTTTCTAGATCCTTCTAGTATGTCCTTAGTCGGCGATCTCTGTACTGCTCTCATTCCCTCATCTTCGGCATTTTTAGGTCACCTGAGTAAACTCACGTGACCTATTGCAATCGGTTGTCGTGCGTCGTCCGTCTTGGGTTAACATTTTTAACTTCTTTTTGATAACTACCAGTCCAATTCTTTTCAAATTTGGTATGAAGTATCTTTGGGACAAGGGGGACATAAATTGTAAATTTCAGGTCTTCAAAACCCCTGGGGCCTTAGGGGCGGGGTAAAAACTGCCCAAAATTGCCCAATTTTCAAAAAATCTTCTCAAGAATCGCAAACGTGTAAGAAAAACTAAATGCATGGTAATGGAGAGCAAGAAGGCCTTTACCAAAATTGTAAATTTCATGATCCCCGGAGTAGGGGTTCTGACCCCAGGGTGGGGCCAAACTTAGTATATGGTGTTTATGTGTAAAACACCTAAATAAGATCTTCTTTAGTGCTGTTGATACTATATTGAAACTAAATAGATATTTAGAAAGAGCAGGTAGTCCTTTACCAAAATTGTAAATTTGATGATCCCAGGGGTAGATATTTTGGTATCAGGGTGGGGTCAAAATGGTCAGTTATTAATGTGTGAACAATAGACATTTTTAACTTCTTCTTGATAACTATCATTCCAATTCTTTTCATATTTGGTATAAAGCATCTTTGGAACAAGGGGGACATAAATTGTAAATTCAGTATTTCTGCACCCCTGGGGCCTTAGGGGCAGGGTAAAAACTGCCCAAAATTGACCAATTTCCAAAAATCTTCTCAAGAACCACACACGTGTAAGAAAAACTAAATGCATGGTGATGGAGAGCAGGAAGGCCTCTACCAAAATTGTAATTTCATAATCCCCGGGGTAGGGGTTCTGACCCCAGGGCAGGGTCAGACTTGTTATAGAGTGTGTACGTGTAAAACACTTAAATAACATCTTCTTCAGTGCTGTTGATACTAAATTGAAACTAAATGGATAGAGAAGGTAGTCCTTTACCAAGATTGTAAATTTGATGATCCCAGAGTAAGGGTTCTGACCCCTGGGTGGGGCCAAACTTAGTATATAGTATTTATGTGTAAGTTTGCTGATACTGTATAAAATCTAAATGTATACTTAGAAATAGCAGAAAAGAATGTACAAAAAATGGTGAATTTCAATCAAAACCCAGGGTTATGACTTTAGTATGAGTCCAAATTAGTCATATATTTTGATGTTTTAATGTTAATACACCTATTATTTAATTAAAGCCTTTCATCAGTATATGCACTTTTGGGGGAAGTGAAGTTTTAAGAACACATTTTGTTTTATACTGTTGCTGAACATTAGAATTTAGCTTAGATATTCAGAACAGGGAATTTTTTTTCTAAATTTCATAGCCTATGGAAGTAGTGATACTTTTTCACTAGTATTCAGGGGACCGATAAGGCCTGTGGGCCTCTTGTGAACTTATCCTTTTCGAAGAATGCTTTTCTCTAGTTTTCCTTTACTTCTTTGAATGTTTGGTGATTACAGCTTCTCCATCGTCAATTTCCCATATTTATGTAGCAGTATTCCAATTTCGCCTGCACATGGTGTTTATTTCTCTCAACTGATTCAATACACAAGAGCTTGTTCTGCGTATGATCAGTTTTTAAATCGAGGCAGACTACTGAGAAACAAGTTGATGGTGCGGGGGTTTCAACAGTCTCGTTTAAAGTCGGCATTTCGCAAATTTTATAGTCGTTATAACAATGTAGTTTGCCAAAACAACCTATCATTAAGTCAAATGCTGTCTGATTTGTTTCATGCCGATTGATGGGCCGTTTTTGGCACACTGATTTTGTCTACCGATAACTCCGTTTACCTAATAAGATATAGGTCTCACGGCGTGTGTGACCGGTGGACAGGGGATGCTTACTCCTCCTAGGCACCTGATCCCACCTATGATATATCCAGGGACCTGTGTTTGCCCAACTCTCTATTTTGTATTCCTTATAGGAGTACTGGCGACTGTCCAAAATGACTTGAAACATAACTCGTCTAATGCCTGGATATTTATTAAGTCAATGATTGACATCATGTAACTTTCCTCAACTTCATACGATATACTGTTAAAACGAAACAATAATTGTAAACAATGAATTGATACTGACAACACATATGATCATGTATAATAATAATTCAAACTATCCAAAAACTGATTTCAATACAGAAAATTGCTGTTTATAACACAAACTGCACTAAACAAGCAGTACTCTGATAGAAATTAAAACAAATATAAAGAGCATTTGTAGTGCACAACAAAAACAGAGTTAGTGCCCCTCAAGTTACAAAAAGTTTGAGTGCAACCAGTTTGCACCTTATGAGTAAATTAATATCGATACACGGTCTTACTATGTCATATATATCTTTACACTATTGGTGAATTATATTGCACAACACTGTAATTCTGTGAACATAGTTTGCATAAATATTCGGGACATGAACTACATACACATGTATTTACTCATAGAACATACTTTATAAACTGTATCAATTCAAATAAATAGACGTTTTGAAACAAATGTATGGAATGTGCTAATGTTCATAATTGTCTTACCGAATAAGTAGTATCTCTAGGAAACAGTAGTTCAGTACAAATGTCCAGCTAAACGGGAACATACACACGTTCTTTCCCGCGAGCTCGTGCATACAGAAAAAATATATGTGCCCTTAAAACTATGACGTAACACGCAGATAACGTGTACATATTGGCGCAAAAATTCAAATGTCGAAATTGGCTGCTACTCTGTTTGTTATATTCACCGTTCATGTAGGAATTTTCTTCTTTCCTGGATCTCTTGAGGAAACTGCTCGGAAATTGAAATGTACGTTCAAGTTTGTGAGCATATTTCTGTATCATATCACATTGTGGAAATCTGACAAATTTCGCCATTATTGGGCGATACTAATCATTGCTTTTTCTGCCCATTCCATGAACCCTTTCAATGAGAATATCCTGTAATCTAAGTTAGAGGCGCATATGTCATCATAGTTTTCAATTTTTTCTCTCTTGGTTTTATTCACTCCATGAAACAAAAGACTATCTTGCATCGACCTACATTTAAGTTCCATTTCAATTTTTTTTACTGATATCAGGACATCTTCTCTGAGATGGTCGTTTATTTTGATTGAATTTTTTTATGACCGATTTCAAATCAGTTCGTTTTTTAATCATCTATTGCTTTGACCGTACTCTTCTTGTTGTCGTCAAGAGATCTAAGAAATATATAATCTTGACTCTCTTCGACATCAGCCACCCTAGCTTTCATTGAGACTTTTAATTTTTCGTTTCTTGTTTGCCAGAGATTTTAATGGAATCAAAATATTCAAATGTTATATTCATTTTATCAAGTTGGTTCACATTGTCTTGTGCTCACTGAGGATATTCTTGAGGAGTGCTCGATAATGAGTATTGTGACCTGATGTGCATTTAGAATTGCAATTGATTGGTTGTATGTTGTATGAATTTTTCACTCATATGGAGACATCACTATTGCCGGTGAAAGACTGTAAAATTTAAGCCTATGCTCGGCGCTTACGGCATTTGAGCAGGGAGGGATCTTCATCGTGACACAGGACCTCGGGTTTTGCGGTTACATACGAAGGCCCGCCCCATTTAGTCGTCTTCTACGACAAGCAAGAGGGGTACTGGGGAACACAAATATTATATTGATCACGTGTTAAACATGATAACTGTACCTGTCATAGCAAATCATCGCTTTTAAAATTAATATTTAACCTAGTCCATCGACGACTTAACAGTTTCCGAAATGTTTACATCAGCATAATTTGCATTTGCACGGGATAGTTCATCAGACGGATGTTTTCGATGACTATACAGATTTTATACACAAAGAATAAGCCTTTAATATAGTGTTAATCATACTTTTTACACAGGCAACTGTTCACTAACATTGACATTCACTGCATTGTACACTTCCCCCATCCCACTGACCAAAAGTCACAATAAAAGGCGAGCAGCTATGTCTTTATTTTAAAGCTGTGTACTTAACTGTCAAATCAGCAAAATCACACCTCTTTAGTACAGGAAGGTTTGTCAGCCATGAATACTTATATTATCTGATGTTTGAATGACTTCTATTTTATAACATTGATTACTTTATACAATGACTACTGTTAATTAACCTTGAAACATTTAAGTATCGTTCATCCCTCTGACCGAAAGTCCCGATAAAAGGCGAGCAGCAGTTTGTCTGACCGCAGCTTTCTGGGGTCTCTCGAGAAGTCAGTATGCATTCTGTCTGTGTTGCTTTGCTTTTCTTCGTCTTAGCGTGCAGCGCCCAAGACATTGAAGACACCGTGACCTGCTGTGCTCCTCGTCTTCTTCAAGGAGATGCCTACACGTCTGGTATCACTTTTACCAGGGGAAGAAACATTTACTTCAATGTATGTTGTCCTAATTGTTTTTCTATCGAACGCAACTGTTTTATCCATCTTTTCCTAACTGTATTAGAGCGTGATGAGTATGTTTTCTATTCGTTTACAGGCCAATACAAGGTACTACTATTCTGAGGTAAAAAAGAAGATAGCCACCTACTCGGTCGTGATGGTGCAGGGTCTGGGAAACGTGACGGTGAATGTCTTGAATGACTTCAACACTGGTAGAGGATACACCGTAACCAATGGCCGATGTAGAGTCACCAGACTGCCGAAAACCTTTCCGAGAAACTGTATTCCTTCTAGCGCTGTCTATCTTGGTAGTCTCAAAGTCGGATCGGCATCAAGGTCCCTTAGGGCAAGCAGTTACAAATATACGGTAAAACCGTCCTTTTCAACTTCAGTAGACATGTTCTCCTTTAAGTATCGGTACGGATTGAGCTGTTATGACATAGCATCGTCCATCAATATTAAGACCTCGACTGGAGCTTTAAAGACAAGGACGTCCATGATCATGGGGAATTTCAAAACCTCTATCCCCTTTTCATCCGTGTTCAACGTGCCCTCCGAGTGTTCAACTTACATGTCTCCAGAGATGGAAAACATGTTTGATGAAACTGCGTTTGACTTCATAAAGTATATTATTTGAAAGGCAAGGCTTTAAAAGACAGCTTGTAAATGTCTGGTTTTCTTATTCGTACTTGTCCTGTGTTATTTCTCGTGTAGTAAATACACAAAATATACTGTATATATGTATTGTTTCTTCATTTCAGTCTTAAGCATTAAAAGTATTGTAACCATACCATTAAAACAAAATTTCTGGCATGTATATCGAAATGATAGCATTGGCATATGGCTTGTATTGTTCTGTAGGAATAAAAGTGTAAGATGCCAGAGTGTTTAATTTGTTCAGAGAAAACGTTCTTGGTCTGCATTCCAGTCAAAAGAGTTTTGGTTTTACTGTGGCTGTGATTGCATTACTCATACAGCTCGATGGAAGTAGCTTCTGCACAAATGGAAGATGCTATTGAATTGATTTAAAAGTAGAGGGATAAAGTAAAATTAGATTACTTGAAAACCTATTGAGAAGGTAAAAAAAAATCACATTTGAGAAATGATTTTGATGTTAAATTCCTTGATATTCTGTGTCATGTCAGGCGTTGGCACGATAATGAACTCTCACTGTTATGTGGTCCTATCCAAACAGGTATATTCGCCTTAAGCTGGTGACCTCTCTCTGTAAATGAAATATTCTAGAGGAGCCAAATTCCAAACATTCAATCTCTTAGATATTGAATTTAGGGTCAAAGGGCAATATCACATGACTGGACACTACAGCCACAAACAGTCGCGTAGCTTTACATACGATAATGTAGGTGGTGTCTGTATATGCGTGAAAAGTTCTCTAAGAACGTAAAGCAAACAAACAAAACAAAAACGATAATGTGTACCATTTTGATTTCCTTTAAACTCTATTTCACAACGACTCTATGGATATTTCCCGTCGGCTTGGAAATTGGTCATGACTATGGAAGGAAACTGGAGTGCCCTTTCTATTTCTATTTACAGGAACCAGACACGAGAATATGGTTTACAGATAGTAATCAATTTTCTTTCTTCCCAGAGCCACAGAACTTAACATCATGATTTCATGTAACAGCGAAGAAATGTCTTCATGATTTTAAGTCAAACTTTCAAAGTAGCAAGACACAAAAAACTAACATGCCGCGGTTTCATTGTGCCAAGTGGAATACTCGTTCCGATAGAACAATGGCAATTTATTAGGGATAACTAACTCGAATCTTTTCTCTCTACAAAATTAATCTGTGGCGGTATTGTAATTCAGCGGAAATAATACAGAAGGCATACATTTTGGTTGGAAAATCTTTTACAGAAAAATCTTCATCACAAGATCTGGCATAATGGTGTCATTCAAGTTTCTGTACATCTGTGTTTGTAGTCAACTGAAGGGTCAGAACCTTGCTATTCCTGTGTACTTTACCATGATAATAAAAAATAATTAAAGGATAATACATCACCTGAGGTCGCATCCTCAATCAAAGTCAGGACAGTCTTTCAGCACGCTAATGGCAAAGTACGAAGCTTAGCGTTTACAATTGGTCTGCTACAAAGGCGTTGTTTCTGTATTAATTGAGTTCCTTACTGATAATATCTCCGTTGTCTTTGGTGATCAAATCTTCCAATAGTCTTTTGGAATTCCGATGGAAACGAATTGAACTCCTCTATTAGCTGACCTGTTTTTATATTCTTAATATTTTATTCAAGAATTTATTCAAAAGCTTCTACATGACAAGAAAAATTCTCTTGCTGTGGCCTTCAACTCATCATTTAGATAAATCGACGAAATTTTATCTATAGACAATGTTTATTTTCATTTATTTGTTGATTTGTTATATCTCAATGAATTTGAAATATAAAACACTATAGGGTCATCCATATTTGCTTCATATTTGATATTTTATTGAACATAGATGTTAACGACAAACTGACACTCAGACAGGATAACGTCAGCTTGTCTATCGTAAACTTCCCATATCTAAGAAGCAATATTTCATTATCAGTATATTGCGTTAATGTCTCTCAACTGATTCGATATGCAAGAACATGCTCTGCGTATGATCAATTGTTAAATTGAAGTAAGTTACTGAGCAATAAGTTGATGTAACAAGGGTTTCAACAGTCTTATTTAAAGACAGCTTTTCGCAAATTTTATGGTCATTATAATGATCTAGTTAGCCAATACAACCTATCATTGGGTCAAATGCTGTCTGACGTGTTTCATACCAAGTTTTAGGTCGTTCTTTTTACACTAATTTTGATCACGAATTAGTCCGTTTACTTAATCAAGACAGAGGACTTACGACGAGTGTGACTGGTCAATAGGGGATGCTTCCTCTTCCTAGGCACCTGATCCCACCTCTGGTGTGTCCAGGGGTCCGTATTTGCCTTACTCTTAATTGATGTATTCTTTATTTGGTTCATGAGATTGATCACTGTTCGTTATTCACTTTTCATTGAAAACTTTTACAGCATCAAATTTAATTTGCTCATCGAAAGATTTTTAAAAATTTGTAAGTGAAGTGAAATTAGGTCGAGAAAAAAGAAATAATAATGCTAATAAAACAAATGTCAGAATCCGTGCTCTATGAAAGCCGCTTGGTTCTCTAAGCTCAAGGTTGTCATGTCCATAACTTTTGTACAAAAAGCTGTGTAAACAGAAACAACTCTAGCTTTTTAATAAAACAGATCAACTGTTAAAATATGAACATCAGCAAAATAATAAATGACAATAAAGAAGACTGTCTTCCATACAAAGACCAGGCCTAGAGGAAGGAACATCCGTTACCTTGTGGTTAAGGTTCGGTATTCGTCCATTGTCAACGTGTGCAATGGTCCACCGGAACATCATATTTCTGTTGACTTGTATGGGATGGTGTTTTACTATTCATTGTCAATTGCTTTATTAATCCCCTACCTGTTTGTAAAACCAAAGGGGACCAATAGGTTTCTTTTCCATCTATCCGGCCGTCCCTCTGTCTGACAATCAGTCTCTCGGTTTTCCAGACTTTTTTCCATTTTGCTTACGAGGATTCAATTGAAATTTGCAATGTAGTTTCAGATAGGCAAACTACAGATCAAGTTCGAATTTCGTAACGTTTGATGGACAGCTGTCAAAGAAATTAATTTTTATATTGTTACATTTCTACATCCATTGGGATCGTGATCGTGTTCCGATGAAAAGACTATGAAAGTAGAACGTCTGAATAGAGGCAGTTGACGAAATATGGTCGCTGATTGTGTAAATAGTCACTTCATTGATATAATATTCGAAGCTCATTAAACGCAAATGGAACATATCAATGAAAACCTATCAATTCTGTTGATCACGCAAGCATTACTATTACTGTAGTTGGTGAGCAAATCGGATCAGTCGACATTACTCAATTTACCGCATTCCTGCAATCGAAATCGCGGGTAGAACTTCGAAATTAGCCTTCCAACAATTAATAGTAATTAGTATTACGAGGTCCTTTATAAGTTATTAGAATGTGAATTGTAATGGTATATCGGTGTGTTGTTTTGTGTTCCATTTGCACGATTATATATTTTTGTTGTTGTTGCACAAACGGTGACCCAGATTGATGTGAACTGAGAAACTATAGGCAAACGTTCTGTCGTAGGGTGACGGGGTTCCGAGTTTTTATAAACATAGTTATATCAAACCCAGATTTACTATGTGACGTATGGTATATATACTACATGTTTATGAATTGAATTTAATAATTATATACTTCTGAATAAGACTATGAAAGGTGAAGATAACGAACGCTGATCATCTCATAACTCCCATAAAGGTGAAGATAACGAACACTGATCAATCTCATAACTCCCATAAAGGTGAAGATAACGAACACTGATCAATCTCATAACTCCCATAAAGGTGAAGATAACGAACACTGATCAATCTCATAAATCCCATAAAGGTGAAGATAACGAACACTTATCAATCTCATAAATCCCATAAAGGTGAAGATAACGAACACTGATCAATCTCATAACTCCCATAAAGGCGAAGATAACGAACACTGATCAATCTCATAACTCCCATAAGCAATACAAAATAGATAAATGTGCAAACACGAACTCCTGGACACACCAGAGTGGGATCAGGTGTCTAGGAGGGTAAGCATCCTCTGTCAACAGGTCACACCCGCCATGAGCCCTATATCTTGATCAGGTAAACGGAGTTATCCAGACAAAATCGACCGGTATGAAACACGTCAGACACTATGTTTCCCAATATCAAATTAGTTTGATGTTTCGTAGTCCGAAATATCTGACGTTTTCCTGGCTTTTTTATGATTTTGATATATATACCGTGCCAGGAAAACGTCAGAACCGGCGCCATTACGTAAGCTGGAGGCGGCATTCTTTGGCCGATTTTAAATACTTGCGAGCCGAATTCAATATTAACCTCATAACTTATCAATAAAAAGATGCTTCTTGTACTTACTAATATCGATTTTATGGGTTCTTTCATCACATAAACAGTCTCTGGATTTTTTAAACTGTAAAGCTTTGTTTTGAGTCACGTGACTCGTTCGCTCAAATGACAGCGAAAATTCGGTTGACCACAGTTATGTGTTTTTCTTATCGAATTTTGGAGTGATCTTTTCTTTTAATCGATATTAGTAACTACAAGAAGCATCATTTTATTGATTAGTTGTGAGATTAACATTGAATTCGGTTCGCAAGTATTTAAAATCGTCCCGTTGAGAATTTTCATTCGTACTGAGACGTCACCAGCTGTAGTTGAAGTACCACAAACTTAACGCTTACGGCCGTAGCAGTGAGGGTTCTTTAACGAGTCAACGCCTGTCTCGACACGGGACCTCCGTTCTTAAGTTCATATCCGATAGGCCCGTGATTCTCACTTCTTAATGTCAAGCGTTTGGCGAAGGAGCAATCACTACCTGTTTTTACTTCTCAGGTTTGATGCAGCCATGGTTAGAGCAGGGCTCGACTCGAACTCACGACCTCCCGGTTGCGAAGAAAACGCTATACCACTGAGCTACGGGGGCCGATCTGGCAATATTTGAAAACAATGTTAAGCTATTGTCAAGAATCAGGTGTCTAAGGTTTCCCGTATTGTATTTTTAAAATCACGTAACGAAATGGGGACACAGACGATAGGCGGGGAAACGCATACAAAAACGTGCTGAGGCATATACAGTAACCTATTCAGAGCCCTAGCAAACACAAAATGGCAACCTTTACTTGCCTAACTGGTAGGTGATGGGATACTGAAGAATGTATTTACTTGTCTAACTGGTAGGTGATGGGATACTGAAGAATGTATTTTGCAGCTGGATTTCCACATTTGTACACAGTGTATTCAATCGTGAATTCAGAATTCTCTCACTAATTTTCGTTTTTGTTTAAAGTAAACTGAATACTATCGATAGATTTGTTAGATTAGAAAAATTAGCTGTTGAATTGGACAAACTAAATCGGTTGTCGTTCATGTTCTTGAACGATGTACTTAGTGCTGGTTGGAGATGGATATGAATTGTGGGATGACTATCTTTAAATGCGTTATTCCACGAGAGACGTGCGTAAATAGACGTCGTGGAAACCATGTCCAAGCAACTTCTAAAAGAGAAAATCTTGAATGTTCCCAATAAAACTCGTGGTGGTATAGGAATTATCTCACCATAATCAGCATTAACTTAGTCGTGACTTCAGTTAATCCTCCAATGATCTTAATTAGAGGGTTTCCTATCAGCTAGAATAAAGATTTAAATTTTTTCACTCCAATTTATTTTCTTTTTATCTAAAGATATATCGAACTGAAGTAGAGCTACATCTATATAAGAGGGCTGTCTAATCCCATTTACTTATTAGTGAATAAAATAAGTATGTTGCGGTATTACTACTCTTTTTTATCAGTTAGCATACATATATACCGGATATTAACGTCAGAAAATTGCATTATCAAAATTTCACAAAAACTGGTTAGAACGATAAAATAGTGTTCATAACAACTTCATGAAACTGTTTCTTTAAAAGATATGCAAAATGTTTGTGAAAAATAAAGGAAATCTATCGCATAATGGACTTGATAAATAATTTAATGAAAACAGAGTTATTGCCCTTGGAATTAGGGTTGTCAAATTGATAAAAAAAATTATTAATCGGTTACTCGGTTGTCTTTCCGATCGAGTACTCGGTCGTCATTCAAGAATTGGAATTAGGGTTGTCAAATTGATAAAAAATTTCGGGATCTTGATCCCGACGTTAAATAAGAGTACAAAGAAGAAAAATCAAATTGTATTCATTTTTTTTAATGAATAGAAATGTACATGATTATAAAAATAAACATTCAGTTTTTATTTAATCCAGCTTTGGGAACATTATAAGTATTAAACGTATATACATTCATGAATTTGTATGTTCGTCATCTTAGAGCTCTTTTTAAGGTGGGTCCTTAGTCCTGGATTTTTGGGGTTTAGGTAGCATTTTTTTGTTTGGAATCAATAAATTAACAATCAGAGTAATGTAAAAAGGCAAAATAGTAAAGGGTTTCCATATTAATTTTCATTACAGACACTACTGAAGTTATGTACCCCTGTGTAGATTTTTATGAAATTTATTGGAAACCGTTTTTTTGTTGTTATTTTAAAATAAAAACAACAAAATATTTTTTAATTACATTTATTTATCAGGAAACATGTCAATAACTAAAACACAAGTCATTTTCAATATGTTCATCAAGTTTTAGAATGATATGTGCAAAATTATTGAAGTAGCATTATTCTCCAAAATGTTAAAAAAACAAACAGATGTGGACATATTTTCCTTATATCAATGTTTACCTATCATTTTTTCTGTTTATATTAGTAGATGTACATCTGTTATAGTTATTTATGAAAAAAAAAATCCACATCTTTCCTTAATAATTTCAAATCTATAGCTTCCAGAGTATGTATACCCCCCTTGGGGGGAAAAACCCCGAAGTCTTGCACCATACAGTTGAGCTATTCAAAATCATTCGGGGATTAAGATATTATGTAATTTCATGAAAAGACACAGATAATGATTCTTTATCAACTTGGTAAAATGTTTGTGAAAAATAAAGGAAATCTATCGCATAATAGACTTGATAAATTTTTTAATGAAAACAGAGTTATTGCCCTTGGATTCAATATTTTGAAACATATCATTGATTATTCAAACATAATTATGACTTTTCAAATATTTTATGAGTAACAATATCTTAACAATAACTATTGATAAAGACTCCAACAAAATTTATGTTCCAGTCATTAAATCATTGACTTTGCAAAATCTTATGACGTCACAGGAGTGTGGAACTACGTGAACTAGAGTTTTTATTCAAGAAAATTATTTGATCTATACATGAGGAAGATAGCCTGCTTCGAAGTTTTGTAACAATTAGACCGGCAGATGAAAAAATGCGCTCGGATGGTACAGATGTTGCTGGGATCGCTAAGTATCGGCGAGCTAATACAACAAGTCGCGGATACTTTGCCGAGTTGTCCTGCCACCAGTTTAATGGATCTTCCATTTCTTCGTTGTCAAAACAGGACAGGCCTTTAATTCAGACTACATGTATACATTGTAGGCAATTAAGAGAACGGTACTTTAGATAACGTACGATGATCTGCGAAAATAGAATGAGTGAAACAAAACAAAAAATACAAGAAATAAACAATTGTTTTTCAAGTACTCGGTTACTGATTTTAGTAATCGATACTCGGACCTTCCGACGAGTATTCGAGTAACCTGTTACTCGTTGACAACCCTACTTGGAATATATAATTCATTATTCATATATAACTTAGACTTTTGCAATATTTTATGGTTAACAAGATTTTTTACAACAACTATTGAAAAAAGACTCCAACAAAATTTACTGTTCTGTCATGCATAAATCTTATTAAATCATTGACTTTGCGAAATCTTATGACGTCACAGGAGGGTGGAACTACGTCATTAAAAGCAATAAGTGTGAGAAAACGAGGAAAGCATGAAACATGCACGAGTCTAGATTGTACGTCAATTCCGCCGAGCAAGGTTGGTATTTTAAAATTTTGCCATATATTTTTCATATTTCTATGCGTGCGATGTCGAAGGGGGCAGCATGTTCATTGACAAATCGAGGTGTAACAGTGATACATACTAAAAAACAGTTTACAGTTCACGGTGATAAAGAAACACTGGAAGGTTGGAGCAGTGAAGCAAAACAGTAATTAGCAAATTACCGCTAATAAAGTTAATTATCTCCAAATTAACTAATTAGATACATGAAAACGCAAACATATCACTATTCAGAGCCTTTGGAAATGGATTGGGAAATGTAGCTTAAGATACATTCAAATATACTCCTTTTTTTCCCGATTAACCGATTACGGATTTTGCACACGATTACCACCATTCCGATCGAGTAACTGGTTAACTGATTAAAAAATTTCCATCCCTAGTTTAAATTCAAAAATCTAACTGAAATTGTGTTATATCAACTGAAAAGGTTACAATAACGAGCAGTTTTCATGTCATGAATACTGTAAAGAATACAGAATTGAGAGTAGGGCAAACACGGATCCCTGGAAACACCAGATGAATCAGGTGCCTAGGAGGAGTAGGCATTCCCTATTAACAGGTCACACTCACCGTGAGCCCTATATATCTTGATCAGGGAATTCGATCAGGTAAATGAAGTTAAAGTACCTGGCCATAAATGGGTCATCATTTCACTTTTTCACCATACATTATGGATAATTTTCCTATGGTGCTAAGCAAATTGTGATACTATGATCATTGAGAATAGTTTATGGAATCAAGGCAAAATTTAAACCTCAAATTAATATATTTACATTCACTGAATCTTTTCTCTTATATTTCTATTAAACTCGACATTGTTTTCATCTGCGATAATGAATGTATGTTTGTTGCAAACTAGTTCGATCCGGTTTTTAGTACCACCTGTCTGCGTCATCATTACCAATATGGAGCGTCATCAAGTGTGCATTTGCTGTTCCGTTGAAAATAACGTATAGGTCAACCATATGGTATTTTAGCACTTTTAAAAATCGTGTATATATTTTACAACAATGCATAAAGATATGAATATAAACAATAAAATGTCTTTCTTTGTTGTTTCATCGGATGATGAAGGGAGCAATCATTGCAGGAAAAAAAATATGAATTTTTTCTGCAATGCTAGCTACCTTCATCACCCGATGAAACAACAAAGAAAAGCATTTTATGGTTTAAATAATTTCTCAACAAATTTATGCCGTAAAATATCAATTACACATTTGACGTGTGCTTTAACCGCAACACCTACAGATAAAATTATTCTGACTACATATAGGCCTAATTCTGTATTTTTTAAAATATCATTCTATAAAAAGGATGCACAAGTAATGCTACAATAATCTTTTTTTTTCAAAGGGCATTATGACTAGATACCGTATATCTACAGGCGCGTAGCTACGTTTACGTCAAAACGCCCGGACGTACACATTAAAAAAAAAACGAAAAAAAAACTATTATAAATGCTACAAACATAGGTGAAAAATAAGTGTCTGCAGTATCTGCGGTACATTAGTCTCCCTATTGGTACTGATATCTTGGATATCTTGTTAGTGTTACACCTTTCCGGGTCTAAACCGTTGTCGTCACGGCATGTTTTTCTCTATTATTGTTCCGGCAAGTTGTGAAACAGGCGTACACATTAATTAACTCAGGTTACGCCACTGATCTAAATTTAGATATATCAAACATGGAGTAGAGGTAACGCTAACTGAAGTAGAGCCATATCTAGCCTAAATATAGCAATCTATCCAGAGTAGAGCTATTTCTAACTGAAGTAGAGCCATATCTAGCCTAAATATAGCAATCTATCCAGAGTAGAGCTATTTCTAACTGAAGTAGAGCCATATCTAGCCTAAGTATAGCAATCTATCCAGAGTAGAGCTATTTCTAACTGAAGTAGAGCCATATCTAGCCTAAATATAGCAATCTATCCAGAGTAGAGCTATTTCTAACTGAAGTAGAGCCATATCTAGCCTAAATATAGCAATCTATCCAGAGTAGAGCTATTTCTAACTGAAGTAGAGCCATATCTAGCCTAAATATAGCAATCTATCCAGAGTAGAGCTATTTCTAACTGAAGTAGAGCCATATCTAGCCTAAATATAGCAATCTATCCAGAGTAGAGCTATTTCTAACCGAAGTAGAGCCATATCTAGCCTAAGTATAGCTAAATATATCCAGAGTAGAGCTATTTCTAACGAATGTGCTACACGGGCAGATGAAAACAAGCGGTATTCTCGCGAGATTATACTTACTTGGGTGAAACGTCACCAATAGATAATATATTTCCGGAATAATTGTTGGCGTATAATACGACATATTCAAATTCGAAAAATTAATCTTAATAAAATATTTTGTAATAGATATAAAATACCTTACATATCCAATTACATGACAAATTTGGCTAGGTACATTTGGAATGAAATTACACGGTATTTATGGTAGGCTTCATATCAGAGACATATATTATTTTAGGGCTAATATTGACTATAAATCAAAATTATTATTTTTTTCAATACAATATGCAAGAAAGTTGCCAGAAATTTTACTGAACTTCCATTTTTGTTGCACATAAGAATCTTAAGAGCATCAGACAGACAGATGGCGTGGGGTTTTTTTTCTGAAGGGGGGGGGGGGTAGCAGAGGATAACTCGCGGTCGTCTAAAATTCTTGACTATCAAACGAAAATAAAAAGGGGTCCAAAAAATCCATAACAGATGTTCTCTATTCCAAACTTCAACACCATACATGTAAAGAAGGGGGCGGATTCATCCTACCATGCAATGTAAGGGGGGGGGGGGGTCAGCCAGTATATCATAATTCGCAAGGGATGATAATTTACTATGCTTGTGAATATAATGGAAAATTCAACTTTATCAAAGTTAAAAGTATCCCGTCTCTGATTTAAAGCGCATGAGAGTAAAGGATATCAAATTGGAATGGGACGGTGGTAAAACGGATTTCTTTTAGATCCAGTGGTACGGTATGTATTAATATCTCACCAGAGCTCATAGAATGTAGAACTGACTTCATAATGACTTATGAAGATGATCGGTGGGGAAATAACATATTCTGGTGATATTACTGGTTATACAGGTATATATTTTGTAGACAGTGGAGGGGTGGTGGTGTGTACACAACATCTGTACACGTACACTACCCACTTCACGTGTCTGTGCATTATGCAAGCACTAGTGTTTGCAAACCTTTATAAGACACATGAAAGACTGCATTGAAGATAATGGCAAGGATGTCACTTAGGATCAACAAGCTTCACTTTTAATTTGGTGTCTGTGCATCAAATAAAGTATTTCTCATCTCCCACAAAATCTTTAAAGAAGAACACTATAACAAGAGATGGGAGATGTCTCTCATTATTCCATGGAAATAATTGTCATTAACACTATATTCTTTTAGCCCCTTAACTGGCCCTGTGAAATGCAGAACCACATGACCTCTACCCTTGCCCTTGGTGACTAGGTATACAGACTGTTGAATAGCAGTTGACCTTTGCTGTTCACTACAACAACCTTTTTCAAGACCACCAATTCTTTTAACACAACTTCCAAGAAATGCAATAAAATGGGAAAGTCTAACAGATTGAAACACACAAGAGTCAATGTACTATAATCATGATTTTATGCTTGTTTATAAGGAACTCCTTGAAAGAAATTAAAAATATTTTTAATATTTATGATCAAGATTCCTTATAGCCAATATTCTTTCAAGCTTAACAAGGTTATTATGATGTGCATTGAAAATAGTTATTCTTAAAGGGGCATTAGCTGCCATTTTGATACCAAAAAATTAATTAAATGAAATTTGCTCCATATCATACATGTATATTTCAGTGATAACACCAGTATTTAATTATTTCAAACACCTTTTAACCCCAAAACAGGCACATTAATGTGTATGAATATCACATGAATTTTGGTAATTAAATGATTATTGTCTTGCAAGACAATAATTCGTCCTTATGTATTTCTATACACTAAAAGTGACAATCTATTGTCGTTTTATTAGGTTTCTCATGTTTTTGTACAAAATAAATATTATTATTAGGCATTAATATATATTCTTATTGAGAGATTTTGAATAAAAAGGTTGCCATCACTTTCACAGCTAATGCCCCTTTGACAAACTACATAGCATATCATAATTAACTTGCTGTTAATGAATATGTAACTCTTAAATTAGGTTAAGAGAATTTGATACCAAAGTGCAGAATATTATATTGTAAAATGTACAAAGGTGCAGCCTTGAAATTTATTAAACATAACAATATGATTTCACAAAGTGTATTAATCAGTAATGGACAGTATCACTTATACCCTTCATAAATGTATTTTAACATAATGCATTTAGTACTACTATGTGCTGGATTATTTTTCAACCCCATGTAAATAATGAATTACATTCAAGGGCAACAACTCTTCTAGACACATATTCTGTTCTGAACACAATCTCTTCCATAGTCATAAGATATACATCATCATTTAAACTAATGTGTTAACATGTGCATACCATAGGAAAAGATTTCACACACATACATCATAACCTATTATCCAATGTGGAGATGTACATGGACTCCAAAGTTTAGATATTGTATGTCTAAAAATATGTTCATTTGAAATATTAATAAGTACAAATGTACAATGTCAGCTACAATATGAGTTGAGGATTTTTTTCAAGTTTTTCATAGCAAAATCATGATGGTATGTAAATCTATCCAAATACATAAGGGTCTTAGTACAGTTTCCAGCACATCCATTCATATTCCTGGTCATCCTATCTCCAACAATCTAGACATTACTTAGTTCTCTCCATGCCAAAAACACATAGGACCGAGACTCTCTCCAATCCACTCTGTTCTATTGCTACCATCTTGATCTCATTCAAGTTTCTCCATTCTGCAATCTTTCTTTCTGCTTCTACTGTTCCTCTCCAGGTTGTTTTCGGTCTCTTAAATGCCCTCTTCCCTTCTGGTGTCCAACCCAACGCCATCTCACTGTCATTGTCACCTCCCCTCCATAGCACGTGTCCTATATAGTTCCATCACCGTCTCCTCAGCTCATTGTTTATTGCATTGATGTCAGTCCTGGCTGCCACTTCCTGTTTTCCATAATTTTCTGCTACTTTATCCCCAGTATCCTCTGCAAGCATCTGATATGGTAAGCATCTATTGACTTTTCACCTATTCACCTTCCAAGACATGGACATGCAAAATTTCTGAAAAAATAAATGCAAATATACCCTATGATAAATTTTAAATACATGCGCCTTAAACAGTAAAAGAGGCCAAAGAACCACATCGCTCAACGGAGTCACCTTGGCCCTGTCATTGTACAGCTGTTGTGATTTTAAAAAGATTTCAGTCTTTATTCCTATGAAAAATGTTGATCCCATATTGTGGCCCCAGCCTACATGAGCCCCAAAGGATCACAACATTACTGAAAATGAATTCACATTACACAGAAATGCCCCAACACCGCCTCAACACCAATATGATCGACAAGATCTTGCTGTTCTGGATAAGACCAAGGTCACAAGGTAATTAATCATGGTACATGCATGATACAAAAGATCTTGACATAAGAAATCTATATACAAAATATGAAAGCTCTGTCTTAAATAGTTGAGATATTGAATAGGTCAGATTTTTATCAAAAGTAGGTCAAACTTTCAGGTCAAAGTCACAAGATCGAACACTGTTGCATCACATGAAAGAACTTTTCGTAAAAAATGTATATACAAAATATAAAAGCCCTAGCTTAAATAGTTCAAGAAATATTTTTAAAAAAGATTTTTCCTATATACTTGTATGTAAAACCTTTATCCCCTATTGTGGCCCACCCTACCCTCGGGGCCATGATTTTAACAAAATTGAATCTGCACTATGTCAGAGAGCTGTCATGTAAATTTGAACTTTTCTAGCCCAGTGGTTCTTACGGAGATTTTTAAATGCCACCCCCCCCCCCCCCCCCCCCCCCGGCCTATTTTTACATTTTTGTAAGTAAGTAAGTAAGTAATTTTTATTTAAAGTCGGAACTATACACAGGTAACAATAAACATGAGCTAAGAGCTCTTTAACCGACTATATAGCATTAAAAAAACACAAAGCACTAATGATATATAATTGCATGCATAGACATAAAAACAGAAATTTGAAATAAAACAGGACGCATACATGTATACCAACATCACAAGTCATGCATATATATACACAGGGACTAGCTATATTAAGATTATCGCCCCTTTGAAGGGGGCATAGTCTTTCATTTCAACAAACTTGAATCCCCTTAACCCATGGATGATCTATGCCAAGTTTGATGAAAATGTGAAAAGTTTACAGACAGATGGCAGATACAAAGTGATTAAAATAGCTTACTTGAGCTTTCAGCTCAGGTGAGCTAACAATATATCTTTTAAGATGTTTCAGCATATATATATCTTTTATTAATAATAACTTCTTACCCTGTCCCTTTTCTTTTCAGTGGAATGAAATCTGGGTTGTAAGATGGTAGATACATTTTTATCCATTCTTCAGCTTTCTGGAAATGTCATTTTGGAGTTTCAGACAGGCTTTGTTTCCTGAAATAAACTTTAATTTAAATTTTTTTTTTTAGAATTTCTGACTTAATTTTGAACTACATGTATTTGGAATAAGTAAATACTTGTAATGTTCAAGGGACATTATATGGAACGAGCACGCAGGATTTTAATATCATTTATATGTACTTATTGAATCTAATCTGGGTAGATCTACAGTTCACGCTTGCCTTTTATTAATTATATTGCATCAAAATTATTTGCCTGCATCATTAAAATTGCATGTGATGCACGTTATACTTATAAATTACACCTTCTTTGAAAAGTAACAGTCAAATGTCATAGTAAAAAAAAGATAATATGGTAGATCCATGAAAGTAGGTTCAAAGTAGCTATAATCATCTCCATTATGATAGGATAAACTTCCTGAAGCTGGAATATTACAAAATTTTACTTATTAGATTTAGAGTTTGATACAATCTTTTTAATAGATAAAAAACACCCTAGACATTTGTTCCTTACATTTATATTTCCTAGTACCTTAATTTGCTAATTAATACATGCAAAGGTAGCAGTATGTTTACTACATTCTTTGGTTGTGTGGCACTAGCATCTATTGTTTTCAAGATAAAAGATCTCCAACACCAGGGACTGAATCTTCAATTTATGCCATAAAGTAGTACATGTAGTTAGGAGAAACAAGTAATGTATAAATTCACTTAATTAAAGAAAAAGTAATTAGTTAGTATGATCTATCTCTGAATACCATAGAGGCATAGCAGGGTTGGACGGTTAAAACCGCCCCCGGTTTTAACCAGTGGTTTTAACTGTCCCGGTCAATACTCCCCAAGTGGTCAATAATGGTCAATTGTGATTTAAACTGTCCATTTTCCTATTTTTGTACATTTCTTGCAAAGATAAAGATAAATTAAGTCTTTTCATTATATGGATCAATTGTTGATTAATATTTTTCATTAGATAATCAAATGTAATTTCATAAGTTTAATATATTTGGTTTGCTAAAACTGACCGAAATATCTTCAGTACCTACCAGAGGGTCACAGTTCTATAACATAGCTTGATTATTGGAGACAGACCTCTTAATACATGTACCTGGACAGATTAAGAATAAAAGGTAGCTGGACATTACCTGAGCCCAGGAAGCAGAGTGGACAGGTGTTAATAAGCATAGGCTGGGACCAGAGATGACCAGTGTACCTGTTATTGTTATGAAAACATCACTAACCCACTCTCAAATGTTTATTCAACAGTTAAAATGAAGATTGATGAAACAATACTTATACTAAGGTAGTTCTTGTTAAATTAAGGAATTTGAACAGAAACTTTTACATCTCCCCAATATTCAACAGTCATTTGTACATTATTTATGTAATATTATGACTTATAAGTATATTATATATACCAAACAATTTTCAATCGACCAGTATTAACCAGTTTCAACCAGTATTGACCACCGGCCTCATATTGACCACTTTTTTGCCAACCCTGCCCCGGGCATAGACATATAACAGATATGTTATCCGTTATATGTCTATGTGAATACATACTGCAACTTTGCATTCTGAACAATTAAACATACACATTATATAATTATACAAGTCCATATTGCTCTTTTTCCAGCCAATTGTGCATTTACTAGTTCTGGTATACATGTTATAACTGATGAATTTGATTACATCCCTCGGGCCCCCCATTTTCATCTTAACACTTTAGCTCCCCTCTACCCCCTCCCCCCCTTGATGTCCACTCCCCCAAATCAATGTCTACTTTCCGATTATTTGTTGGGGGTTGGACGAAAATACAATGATCATTTCGATGTAATGGAATTGTGAAACCAGTAGGATAATTTGGTTCAGACAGTGAGTTTTGCATTTCATTCATGCATAGAATAGTCCTACTTACCTGATCTCACCTCTGATATGTCCAGGGATCTATGTTTGCCCTACTTTCAGTTTTCTATTCTTCATGGGATTTATGCGATTAATCGTTGTACATTATTTTCACTGGTCTACATAACGGTAAGAAATAAATAAAGAAGTTTTTCCTTCAACGTATCCGCTTCGTTTGTTTATTGCCGCCATTGCGCACTAGCATTCCGGATAAATACTAATTACCGGATACGTCTCTTTCATTTCGCTCATTTCCGCGCGAGACCATGGGTTGTTTTCATCTGCCCGTGTAGCACATTCATTTCTAACTGAAGTAGAGTTATATCTGATTAGAATTAAAGTTTATCAATCTGAAGTATAGCATTACGATCTAGTTCGTCAATACAACCTCGCATTGGGTCAAATGCTGTCTGACGTGTTTCATACCGATTGTTAAGCCGTTCTTGGCACACTGATTTTGACTGCGGATAACTCCGTTTACCTGATCAGGATATGGGGCTCACGGCGGGTGTGATCGGTCAACAGGGGATGTTTACTCCTCCTAGGCACCTGATCCCACCTCTGGTGTGTCCAGGGGTCCGTGTTTGCCCAACTATCTATTTTGTATTGCTTGTAGGAGTTATGAGATTGATCACTGTTCGTTATCTTCACCTTGCATGTATATATAACTACTGCGTTGTGTATGTACAGTTCTATGTTTATATTGAAGTAAAGGTATGTTTACTGACATACAATGTAGGTTTATATTTACTGACGTAGAGCTATATTTACTGACGTACAATGTAGGTTTATATTTACTGACGTAGTGCTATATTTACTGACGTAGAGCTATATTTACTGACGTAGAGTTAGGTTTACTGACGTACAATGTAGGTTTATATTTACTGATGTAGAGCTATGTTTACTGACGTACAATGTTATACACCTATTTACTGGCTATGAGGACAATAGCAAGTAACTATTTCCCGAGGGTTCTTTAGCGTGCCACACCTGATGCCGAACGTTTGGCGATGGACTTATGTCTGTCACGGACGGGATTCGAACCCCGGCCTTCCGCATGCAGGGCGGACGCTCTAACCTCTCGGCCACCGCGGCGGTGCTATATTACTGACGTACAGCTATATTTACTGACGTATAGAGCTATGTTTACTGCAATTAAACTATATTTACTGACGTAGATTTATATTACTAACGCAGAGTTATATTTACTAATGTAGAGTTATATTTACTGACGCATAAATTTATATTACAAATCGCATTTCCCTCTATGAACCAACCAATTTCAGCACGCGACACAATCCGTTTATATTGACTATGAACGAGTTATGAAATAGATTAAAACATGCGACTGAGACAGCGTAATATGATTTTAAAAAATGCATGTGTTGGACAAAGATTTCCCAAAGTCACACCTCGGATTAAGATTGTGAACTCACGTGGATTACCATCCCATTGTGGTCTCCTAGTTCCATAATACAGTGCCCCGTGCAATGTTGATAATTTAAGGCAGGATAAGATGGAAATGTGACGTCATGTCTGTTCTGACGTCACAATACGACTGTGGCATTGGCGGATCTTAGGAGTTCGTTTTATGCAACAAAATATTTCCTGACTTATACAAGCAATGTAAACAAATGGTGATTTAGTAAATGAATATAAATGTAAGAATTGAACAGCACTTTTGAGCTGTCCATGGTCAATATGAACGGATTTGGATTTGAGGCAAATTCTCTGTGCATCGCGCTCCTCAAATCCAAATCCGTTCATATAGATCATGAACAGCTCAAAAATGCTGTTCAATTCTGAAATGTTTACTGACGTAGAGCTATATATTTACTGAAATTAAACTATATTTACCGACGTAGATTAATATTTACTGATGTAGATTTATATTTACTGACGTAAAGCTATATTTACTGACGTAGATTTATATTTACTGACGTAGAGCTATATTTACTGACGTAGAGCTATATTTACTAAATTAAACTATATATTTACTAACGTAGATTTATATTTACTGACGTAAAGCTATATTTACTGACGTAGAGCTATATCTACTGACGTAGAGCTATATTTACTGACGTCGATTTATAGTTACTGACGTACAGCTATATTTACTGACGTAGAGCTATATCTACTGACGTAGAGCTATATTTACTGACGTCGATTTATATTTACTGACGTCGATTTATATTTACTGACGTCGATTTATATTTACTGACGTAGAGCAATATTTACTGACGTAGATTTATATTTACTGACGTAGAGCTATATTTACTGACGTCGATTTATAGTTACTGACGTACAGCTATATTTACTGACGTAGAGCTATATCTACTGACGTAGAGCTATATTTACTGACGTCGATTTATAGTTACTGACGTACAGCTATATTTACTGACGTAGAGCTATATCTACTGACGTAGAGCTATATTTACTGACGTCGATTTATATTTACTGACGTAGAGCTATATTTACTGACGTCGATTTATATTTACTGACGTAGAGCAATATTTACTGACGTAGATTTATATTTACTGACGTAGAGCTATATTTACTGACGTCGATTTATAGTTACTGACGTACAGCTATATTTACTGACGTAGAGCTATATCTACTGACGTAGAGCTATGTTTACTGACGTCGATTTATAGTTACTGACGTACAGCTATATTTACTGACGTAAAGCTATATTTACTGACGTAGAGCTATATTTACTGATGTAAATTTATAGTTACTGACGTAGAGCAATATTTACTGACGTAGATTTATATTTACTGACGTAGAGCTATATTTACTGATGTCGATTTATAGTTACGGACGTAGAGCTATATTTACTGAAATCAAACTATATTTACTGACGTAGAGCTATGTTTACTAAATTAAAGTATATTTACTGACGTAGATTTATATTTACTGACGTAAAGCTATATTTACTGACGTAGAGCTATATTTACTGACGGTAAAGCTATATTTACTGACGTAGGGCTATATCTACTGACGTAGAGCTATATTTACATACGTAGAGCTATACTTACTAAATCAAACTATATTTACTGACGAAGATTTATTGATGTAAAGCTATATATTTACTGAAATTAAACTGTATAATTACTGATGTAGAGCAATATTTACTGATGTAGATTTATATTTACTGACGTAAAGCTATATTTACTGACGTAGAGCTATATCTACTGACGTAGAGCTATATTTACTGACGTCGATTTATGTTTACTGACGTAGAGCTATATTTACTGAAATCAAACTATATTTACTGACGTAGAGCAATATTTACTGACGTAGATTTATATTTACTGACGTAAAGTTATATCTACTGACTTAGAGCTATATTTACTAAATTAAACTATATTTACTGACGGAGATTTATATTTACTGAGAGTTATTTTTACTGACGTAGAGCTATGTTTACTGAAGCAGAGCTGCTTTTGCTGACGTAATGGTGTTTAAACTGAGTAGATTTTAACTAATCATTTTAGAGCTATCTCTGAACGAAGTAGAACTATCTTCGATTGAATAAAAGTTATGTTTCATTGATTGTGTTTGTTTGTTTTACGCCCCATCAGAGGTGCCAGTCACTCATATTGAGAGGTCACCATCTGTAGGTGAAGGACCACAAAATCAAACCTATGCTTAGCGGTCAGGGCCGCAGCAGTGAGGATTCTTTAACGTGCCAACTTAGAGTTATGTTTACTGAAGCAGAGGTATGGTTACTGTATGAAGCAGAGCTGTATTTACTGACGTAATGGTGTATTAAACTGAGTAAATTTTAAGTAACCATATTAGAGCTATCTCTAAACGAAGTAGAACTATCTTCGATTGAATAACATTCATGTTTCATTGATTCTGTTTGTTTGTTTTATGCCCCATCAAAAACTGTTCACTAATATTGAGACGTCACCATCTGTGGGTGAAGCCGCGGCATCACAAAATTAGACCTATTGTTAGCGGTCAGGGCCGCAGCAGTGAGGATTCGTTAACGTGCCAACGACTGTCGGAATACGGGAACTCCTTTTTAAGGTCATATCCGAATGACCCGCGACTCTCAGATCTAAAGGCAGCAGCATAAAACTTTGACGAAGGAGAAATCACTACTTATGTTGACACGAGCGGGACTCGAACGCATGACCTCCCGGTCACGAGGCAAAGTTTTAACCAGCTGCCGCGACTGGCATCTCTGATTCATGTAGAGCCATATTTAACTGAAGTTGAATTTAAATGTGTTCTCCCCTTTTTTGTATTCCACAAATTTCATGGATAAGTTCAAATCCTTTGAAAATGTTCGTTGAAATCATATATGCACATACGTCTGCAACATTTTCCACGTGTAGCTGTTTCCATAAGCCATTTATTAAATGTAAAAAAAAAAAAAATAATAATAATAATAATAATAAAAAAGCCTGAATGATAAATGTCAGTGCACTTTTAGCGATACCAAGGATGACTATGAGGAGAACATATTCAGAACCATGCATCGAGGGATTCACTGCGCGTGTCCTTCAGCTCTCATGTGAATGCGATATCCCGATTGATTGATTAATTGTATATCATTTAACGGAGACGACACGATTTGCCGGTGAAGGGCTGCAAAATGTAGGCCTATGCTCGACGCTTTTGAGCTAGAAGAGACCTTTATTTTGCCGTGACAAGGGACCTCGGTTATTGTTGTCGAAGGACCATCTCATTTTGTCGCCTCTTAGTAAGAGTCTTACAACAAACAAGAGGTACCGAGGACCTATTCTAACCCGGGTTCTCGCGGCCGAAGAATTGTTTTATCTTACAAATTGTATCTGGATAATGGTCAAAGAAAGATATACAGAGGTTTCTAGCTGACAGACTTTATATTCAGTGCTTAATACTGTCAGTAGACGATGGAAAGACGTTTGTAGATTTTGAAGCTACTGGATCAAAGGTCAAGGCTACAAAGAAGAAAAAAATTGTAGATCACGATAATTCAAATCTGAATTCATGTGGAAGAAGACAGTCATAGATGTTTTGTTTTTTATTTCTAGCTGATAGTATACAGTTTGTAAGTAGCTTCAAATCTATGGTCACTCCATTAAGTTTTAATGTCTGTCGCCAATACTTTCTGTTTGATATTCCCGAACATCGAATTCATGAGTAAAATAAGTGCACGAGCTGTCAAGGCTCGGTCATTGGTCGACATAATCGGCCAAGGTCATAATCATGGTACGAGATCAGGGTAAAAGGCAACAACAAGTTTTTGTTCATATATGTTAAAACTAGTCACGTACACAAAAATACTTCCTTCACCGTCTTCAATAACGAATAAAGAAATATTTTTGTATGCGTAGTCACATGGAGTAACTACAGCAAGTACATAAAAAAATCCGACCTGCCTAAGGCCATATTTAGGTCTCAGAAAATTAAAACTACCAGAGTCTCACTTTATCATATCGGAGCTTGTAGTCTAATTTTGTAATTTTTGTTTCCTTGCACCTCTGATTCGCCATTTTAGATTTTGCGATTTAAAAATTGTTATGCAATGAATTACAAATAAATTATTACAATACGCCTTTTAGTTGTATCATTTAAGCCATTCCATCATACAATCTACTATTCCATCACCAAATAGTTCTGATTTTCTTGGGTCTCTCTATTCAGCTCTCTGTCGTACAAATTATCGTATGTCTGCTGTATGAATCGCGAATACTAAACAGCATTTATAGATTGTACGAAAAGTTAACAAGAAATGAAGGCCTTGCAACTGACACAATTCGTGATTATATTTTGGAGGAGGATTTCGCCCATCCTTGATGGAGGTGTGATCTTTCCCACACTACCGCCATTTATTAATTAAATTTCCTCTAACCTCATCAAACGGGATAACGGCTAGAAAAAAAGAGGTCCTTGTGCATTGAAAGTATAAAGAACTTATCCTCTGTCGAAGTTATTTCTCTTTTATCACAATGGAAAGAAAGATGATGTTCTTGATAACAGGTGTCTGTACGGTTTTGGTAGTGATTGGATCTGTACAGAATTGCTGCCCTCCTCCCAAATTGGAGATAAAGGCCGTAGGCAGTGGAGTGATGATTAGCACTGGTAGTAACGATCCATACACTGTGAGTAATTATTTCAATTAATTAAACTGTTGAATGCCAATTTCCAATTAAATTTAATATGCACTTTCCTTGAAGGTAATTTTTTTTCATAGAGGTTTTAGAGATATGGCTTGATATCTATAACATTCAGAAAGTTTGTCGTTATTTAGTCAATGGCAGATCCCTAATGGATGACTAGAACTCGATTGCCATTTATACACTAGTTGCTAAAATTACCATGTTTATACCTTTTTTCCACATAGGGTTATTCCAAAATATACCACGACGAAGTAAATAGAAAGTTTGTGAAGGATGTTTTCGTGAAGTTTGAGAAGGCTGGTCCCTTGACTTTATTTGTTCTGGAAGACTACGCAGGCGGTAAGCAATACACCGTTCTCAATGGAAGCTGTAGCGTGAGGCCATTGACAGGGGACTTCAATCGACAACTATGCGAATCCGAGTCCAACTACAAAGGCGAAATGAATCTGGGCCTTGGTAATGATGTGTTCCCGATGAACTTGTACAAAAGGAACTATTCCAACTTAGACTACGACATTTCCGGTGACGCCATGGTATTTCCGATATCTGGGAACCGCTGTCTCTTACAATCAGAAATGATCAACGCATACAAAAACTCAGTATTTCAAGCAAAAGAATCGGCTTTTCTATATGATGCTAAGGCCAGCATCTGTAATTCCTCCATATTTGACGTCCCAACGCAATGTCAAGACAGAGGAACCTTGAGGTTTAAACCGCATTTCAATATCCAGCTACATGCATTGAAAATTAACATTTAGCTGTACACCAACCGACGCATTCCCATGATTATCACTATTCTTATTCAGATTGCGCCTGACAAAAAACGTTTGGCATAAATTAAATCATGCACTTCGACGCATGTAAACAAAATGTTCAAAACACAATATGTATACTTTTCAATGATTTGTAAACAATAAACGTTAGCTTCTTTGTTATTTATTGCTTGATAAAAACACTGGTACGATAGTGATCTTTCAACTTGATATGAAAGTCCTATCAATGAAAAGAAAGTAGAATCTTCTACTAGCCAGGCAAGGATCAAATTGTTGATGTTAGTGTAACAGGTTTGTAGTTTCATAATAAGCAACTCCTGTATGAGTTCAGGGAATTTGATATCACAGTGAAGGATATCTCACATGAAGTACATATTTACAGCCCTGCAATACATGTAAAATACCAATAATATGATATCACAGAGTGCATTAATTAATAATTGAAAATATTACTTATATGATTGATGAATGTAATTTCCATCAAGATAAATGTATTTACTTATCTCAAAATCACAATAAAGGGAGACAACTCTTAAAGTTACATATACTGGTATGAACAGATTTCTCCCATAGTCATAAAAAGTACATTATCATTAAAACTTAAATCATGTGTGTGTGTGTGTGTGTGTGTGTGTGTGTGTGTGTGTACATGGACTCTGTAATTTACATACAATAGTCTAAAAATACTATTTATTAAAGTTAGATTCAATTGCTCACTCCGAACAAGTTAATTTATTCTGATTATAAAATAGTGTAACTTGATAGATTCACCAATTTACTCTAAATATAAGCGATTGATTTATGAAATCAAATAGCTTTAAACAAAAGTATCATTCTTTCTAGATCTAGCCTTTCTCTCAGTTAATATTTAGTGCAAAAGGAATCTCATTAAATCTGCAAATATATATAGACTGGACATATTAATTGACATTTACCAATAAGGATAATTAATAATGAATTACTTACCAGAAAAGAAGGAAAAGTCTTTGTAGAAGGTCTTAGTTGATGTTTTCAAAATGATGTCAATATCAAATCTGTTCTCTCTCAAAACTAGACAAAGAATGCTCAATTTTGGCGTTAAAACCCAATGACCATAGCAATAAAAACCAACCAAAAGCAACTTCACAAAACACAACCAATGAAGTTCACGAACACTACAAGACCTTTGACATATGCCTTAAGGTAATGACCATTAAATGTGTTCACCTATATATGTACATGTAAGGGCTAGAGAAATAAAGGAGTGGATCTAGGTTTTTCTAAAGTAAAATACATTGATGCATATATCTATAGCAAAATTTATTCATTAACCCAAGATCACTATTACATTAGTTAGATTGTCGTTTATTGCAAAGAGAGTTACAAGGATAACCCACATAGAGCCCCTAATCCCGACCAAGGAAATTACAAAGAGAGTTACAAGGATAACCCATATAGAACCCTAATCCCGACCAAGGAGAGAGTTACAAGGATAACCCATATAGAACCCTTAATCCCGACCAAGGAGAGTTACAAGGATAACCCATATAGAACCCCTAATCCCGACCAAGGAAATTACAAAGAGAGTTACAAGGATAACCCACATAGAGCCCCTAATCCCGACCAAGGAAATTACAAAGAGAGTTACAAGGATAACCCATATAGAACCCTAATCCCGACCAAGGAAATTACAAAGAGAGTTACAAGGATAACCCATATAGAACCCCTAATCCCGACCAAGGAAATTACAAAGAGAGTTACAAGGATAACCCACATAGAGCCCCTAATCCCGACCAAGGAAATTACAAAGAGAGTTACAAGGATAACCCATATAGAGCCCCTAATCCCGACCAAGGAAATTACAAAGAGAGTTACAAGGATAACCCACATAGAGCCCCTAATCCCGACCAAGGAAATTACAAAGAGAGTTACAAGGATAACCCATATAGAACCCCTAATCCCGACCAAGGAAATTACAAAGAGAGTTACAAGGATAACCCACATAGAACCCTAATCCCGACCAAGGAAATTACAAAGAGAGTTACAAGGATAACCCATATAGAGCCCCTAATCCCGACCAAGGAAATTACAAAGAGAGTTACAAGGATAACCCATAGAGAGCCCCTAATCCCGACCAAGGAAATTACAAAGAGAGTTACAAGGATAACCCATATAGAGCCCCTAATCCCGACCAAGGAAATTACAAAGAGAGTTACAAGGATAACCCATATAGAGCCCCTAATCCCGACCAAGGAAATTACAAAGAGAGTTACAAGGATAACCCATATATAACCCCTAATCCCGACCAAGGAAATTACAAAGAGAGTTACAAGGATAACCCACATAGAGCCCCTAATCCCGACCAAGGAAATTACAAAGAGAGTTACAAGGATAACCCACATAGAGCCCCTAATCCCGACCAAGGAAATTACAAAGAGAGTTACAAGGATAACCCATATACAGCCCCTAATCCCGACCAAGGAAATTACAAAGAGAGTTACAAGGATAACCCACATAGAGCCCCTAATCCCGACCAAGGAAATTACAAAGAGAGTTACAAGGATAACCCACATAGAACCCTAATCCCGACCAAGGAAATTACAAAGAGAGTTACAAGGATAACCCATATAGAACCCTAATCCCGACCAAGGAAATTACAAAGAGAGTTACAAGGATAACCCATATAGAACCCCTAATCCCGACCAAGGAAATTACAAAGAGAGTTACAAGGATAACCCATATAGAGCCCCTAATCCCGACCAAGGAAATTACAAAGAGAGTTACAAGGATAACCCATATAGAACCCTAATCCCGACCAAGGAAATTACAAAGAGAGTTACAAGGATAACCCATATAGAACCCCTAATCCCGACCAAGGAAATTACAAAGAGAGTTACAAGGATAACCCACATAGAGCCCCTAATCCCGACCAAGGAAATCACAAAGAGAGTTACAAGGATAACCCATATAGAACCCCTAATCCCGACCAAGGAAATTACAAAGAGAGTTACAAGGATAACCCATATAGAACCCCTAATCCCGACCAAGGAAATTACAAAGAGAGTTACAAGGATAACCCATAGAGAGCCCCTAATCCCGACCAAGGAAATTACAAAGAGAGTTACAAGGATAACCCATATAGAGCCCCTAATCCCGACCAAGGAAATTACAAAGAGAGTTACAAGGATAACCCATATAGAACCCCTAATCCCGACCAAGGAAATTACAAAGAGAGTTACAAGGATAACCCATATAGAGCCCCTAATCCCGACCAAGGAAATTACAAAGAGAGTTACAAGGATAACCCATATAGAGCCCCTAATCCCGACCAAGGAAATTACAAAGAGAGTTACAAGGATAACCCATATAGAGCCCCTAATCCCGACCAAGGAAATTACAAAGAGAGTTACAAGGATAACCCATACAGAACCCCTAATCCCGACCAAGGAAATTACAAAGAGAGTTACAAGGATAACCCACATAGAGCCCCTAATCCCGACCAAGGAAATTACAAAGAGAGTTACAAGGATAACCCATATACAGCCCCTAATCCCGACCAAGGAAATTACAAAGAGAGTTACAAGGATAACCCACATAGAGCCCCTAATCCCGACCAAGGAAATTACAAAGAGAGTTACAAGGATAACCCATATAGAACCCTAATCCCGACCAAGGAAATTACAAAGAGAGTTACAAGGATAACCCATATAGAACCCTAATCCCGACCAAGGAAATTACAAAGAGAGTTACAAGGATAACCCATATAGAACCCCTAATCCCGACCAAGGAAATTACAAAGAGAGTTACAAGGATAACCCATATAGAACCCCTAATCCCGACCAAGGAAATTACAAAGAGAGTTACAAGGATAACCCATAGAGAGCCCCTAATCCCGACCAAGGAAATTACAAAGAGAGTTACAAGGATAACCCATATAGAGCCCCTAATCCCGACCAAGGAAATTACAAAGAGAGTTACAAGGATAACCCATATAGAACCCCTAATCCCGACCAAGGAAATTACAAAGAGAGTTACAAGGATAACCCATAGAGAGCCCCTAATCCCGACCAAGGAAATTACAAAGAGAGTTACAAGGATAACCCATATAGAGCCCCTAATCCCGACCAAGGAAATTACAAAGAGAGTTACAAGGATAACCCATATAGAGCCCCTAATCCCGACCAAGGAAATTACAAAGAGAGTTACAAGGATAACCCATACAGAACCCCTAATCCCGACCAAGGAAATTACAAAGAGAGTTACAAGGATAACCCACATAGAGCCCCTAATCCCGACCAAGGAAATTACAAAGAGAGTTACAAGGATAACCCATATAGAACCCTAATCCCGACCAAGGAAATTACAAAGAGAGTTACAAGGATAACCCATATAGAACCCCTAATCCCGACCAAGGAAATTACAAAGAGAGTTACAAGGATAACCCACATAGAGCCCCTAATCCCGACCAAGGAAATTACAAAGAGAGTTACAAGGATAACCCATATAGAACCCTAATCCCGACCAAGGAAATTACAAAGAGAGTTACAAGGATAACCCATATAGAACCCTAATCCCGACCAAGGAAATTACAAAGAGAGTTACAAGGATAACCCATATAGAACCCCTAATCCCGACCAAGGAAATTACAAAGAGAGTTACAAGGATAACCCATATAGAACCCCTAATCCCGACCAAGGAAATTACAAAGAGAGTTACAAGGATAACCCATATAGAACCCTAATCCCGACCAAGGAAATTACAAAGAGAGTTACAAGGATAACCCATATAGAACCCCTAATCCCGACCAAGGAAATTACAAAGAGAGTTACAAGGATAACCCACATAGAGCCCCTAATCCCGACCAAGGAAATCACAAAGAGAGTTACAAGGATAACCCATGTAGAACCCCTAATCCCGACCAAGGAAATTACAAAGAGAGTTACAAGGATAACCCATATAGAACCCTAATTCCGACCAAGGAAATTACAAAGAGAGTTACAAGGATAACCCATATAGAACCCTAATTCCGACCAAGGAAATTACAAAGAGAGTTACAAGGATAACCCACATAGAACTCCTAATCCCGACCAAGGAAACTACATGTACTTTGTATTCATCAACTTCAAACTGGCGGAGATGGGGGGGGGGGTGTCTATGTACATCTCATTTCGTTCTTATCTACAAGAATGAAAACAGATTGACATTACTTATACCAAAGGAACATATGATGGTTTACATTATTTGGACGACTACTAGAGTGTTAACCTTTCAGAATACTTGCCGGGTTGAACTATTAGCATTATCACATTTCACAAAATGGTCTGTCTTGTCAGTAGTTAAACTGTTTGTACAGGATCAAATAAGACCCAAAGGCAAGATTTGGATTCCCGAGAGGAATAGGGTACTTTTACGTTCCTTAAAGGGGCATGGATGCAATTTGAGCTGAACTTTTTCAAATCTTATATTCTCCATTTTTATTGTTTACAATGCTTAACTAAAGTATTTCTAATGATCAACCAAAATTTGAATATCAGTTGTTAAGTTACAAGTGAGATACAGCAAAAAGTAAACAAGGCTTGTGTCATATTTTTGTTTACATATAGACTGCTTAATAGAAAAAAAAAATCATGTTTAAAACAAAATGAGATGTGCTAAACAAGTTAGAAACTATTTAAATGTGTTCAGAATGAACTTGTAAATTAAACAATCTACTTTAAACGAACTTTTACTGGTATATTTAACCTATGTAAACAAAAACATGGCACGAGCCTTCTTTACATAACAAAAGAATTGTGAGCTCTGTATCTCCCATGTACCTCGACAACTGACATCCAAATTTTTGCTGACAATTAGAGATATCTTGGTTAAGCATTTTAAACATTAAAAATGGAAAAATAAAATTTGAAAATTTTCAGGTCAAATCGTGCCCATGGCCCTTTAAAATTATTCTTTGACAGTTACCATTTTCATTCATATGTCGATTCGAAATGAAAGACACCATGCACAGAGTCGTTCACTTCTGCTTCATACTTAGATATTTTATTGAACATAGAGGTTAACGGCAAACTAATAACTCAACTGTATGACAAACGGGATGACTTTAGCTTCTTCATCAACTTCCCATATTTATGTAGCAATATTCCACTATCACCTGCATATGATGTTTATGTCTCGCAACTTATTCGATACGCAAGACCTTATTCTACGTATGGTAAGTTTTTAAATTGGGGTAGGCTACTGAAAAATAAGTTAACATTACAGGGGTTGCAATAGCATCGTTTAAAGTCAGCATTTCGCAAATTCTATGGTCGTTATAACGATTCAGTTTACCAATACAACCCCTCTTTGGGTCAATTGCTATCTGGCATGTTTTACACCAATTAGGGCCGTTCTTTACACACTGATTTTGACTACGGTTTACTCCGCTTACCCGCGAGCAATATATAGGGCTCACGGTGGGTGTGTCCTGTCAACAGGGGATGCTTAATCCACCTATGCACCAGATCTCACCACTGGTATGTCCAAGGGTTCGTGTTTACCCTACTCTTAATTTTGTATTCTTTATAAGAGTTATAAGATTGTTCATTATCTTCACCTTTTTATTACACCGATGCCTTGTAGAACAAAAGTGACTGTTTTAAACTTGACAACCCGCAATAGTTACAGAATGGAGTGTTTTTCGAGTTCATACCGGTATAGTGAAAAAAGAAAAAATTCTGGGAGCTGAAAAAAGATCATTTGGAGATTAATACCGATTCCCATCGACATAAATACATCACAAAAAGACAAAATAATCATCGGGGAGATGATCAACAGCACGGATCTATGACGGCAAAGAGGGTGTTGCACCGAAGCGAGAATTTTCCCTAATCGGAGCTCCGTGCCAGCACTCGCAATCTGATTAAAACCAGATCCTGAGATTTGCTCACTTAGATCGCTACACTGGTTTTAATCAGATTGCAGCACTCGTGACGTAGAACTTACCTTCATTCATATTTATACTCATTGCGTATTTGCCATTTAGGCCTAAATACCTGAAGGATTCCCCAGTACTAGGGACAAGCCTAATACATTTTATGTATCAATACATTATACATGTAGTCTAAATATAATTTTTGAAATCATGAAAATTAAATTGTCTTCTTTTTTCTGAGCATCAGATACAATGTATACGATTACATGTTACGAGTGTATCAAATATTTTATATTCTATACTACTACAGTCCAAAATCTCTTATACTCGTATGTATTATTTTCTACAACCAACAACTGACAACTGTACATGACTCTGACCACAAAACCAAATATGGGAAATTTAATACGCATTGATAAAGTTCAACATTATTCGAAGTACATGCACCTGTAAAAATTGATTCAACATAGCAATTTGCTACTGGAATACATATAAACTCAAACTTTTTAACGATTTTTTACCTTGTTTGGCCTTAAAGTTTTCCTTCCAAAGCTTTGCAAAGTTCACAATGGTTTTTTGTAAAAGGCACCATGCCTTTGTCAACAACTTTCATTCAAAAACCATACAATTTCTCGTTAGCAGCATTGATTATTAAAACAGGTATTGCATGCTGTATTCGGCGTGTTTGTTGAGAGTCCTATTCACAAACTAAACAGTGTCCAGGTTTGAAACTTATTTCAAACTCGGCACATGGTAATAAACAGAGATTTGACATGAAACATTTATTTTAAAAAAAATAGAAGCGTGTTTCAATTAAGAAAAAAATCTAGATGGAAAACGTAAAATGAAGGGGAAAAAATGTTTTCGTGAGGGAGTCGAACCAGGTCGTTTGAAAAATAGAAAACATCTTTACATATACGAGTCGACGACCTTACTCACTGAACCCCGCAGTAGATCATATATTACTAAGGGAAATTAACGCTCAGGTGAAATTGAAAATAATATCAGTAAAGTCGTTTCGATTTTTTTAAATTTACAAAAAAAAAATGCCCTCGTGAAATAACATTTCAAAGCGACAGATTTTTAAGAGGAAAACTCGAAAAACATGTTCATGCTAAATTTATTTTGTTTCACGGAGGCAGTTTTTCTGAAATTCGGGGATACCCCCTTCATTTTAACGCTAAAAATCATATAAATCGCTTATTGCTTGATTTAAACTCGAAATATTTTGGCTAATTTTGTCAATACATGTCTGTTAAACTTATTTTCAAAAATTATTGAATCAAAACATACGTTCGAATTGGTTTTATCATATATTTGAATAACTTAATTTTTTCGATCTTTCATGCAACACCTTTAGGGAAATTAACACGAGACGTGCAACACCTTCAAATTTACGAGAATTCAGGTAAACCTGATATAGACTGATGAACAGATACTTGATACAATAAATAACATTCGATAAAGTCAGTCTAGCTTATTTCTTTATCAATACCTATGACCTATTCAGAATATCAAACATAAATCCTTACTGCTTTGTGTAAAAATAACATGTAACACTATTTCAAGAGACAAAGACTCTGTCTTGTTGCATTCGAGCAATCTCAACCCCGAAGACTTCGATTTTCGGCAATGTCCGAAAAAATTAAACACATGATACAACGTGGCAGTGAAAAAGACAATTTAGGAAAATGATGACAAAAGTCAGTGACGAGGCAATTATATCGAAACGTTATACCAACCTACCTTTGCATAAGAGCGACTTGCATTTCAAACCTGGATGAAAGTGGCACCTAATAAGGAACGCCATGGCAATACCGGGACACTAATCTAAAAGCTCAGTACGATCATACACTGAATGCCGAGAAATCCTAGCAGAATTCCCGGGTGATGAACTGGACGTAGATCATATAGAAAAATTAGGAAAATAGAGAGAGAGAAAAACCAGGGACATAGAAAATTCAATAAAGATATATCAAATGCTTTTACAGGTCTACAAACAATGTCCAGCTCCCTCTTAACTTTGCAGTTAAAAAAAAGGACTAGCTGAGAGGGAAGGTGGATGGCCCCATATGAAAGGTAGATTTTTAAGAAGGGCAGACAGGGTTCTTGATTGTGCACAGTGTCTAAATCCCCTCGCTTGGTACCGTGGGGGTGGTGCGAATTATCCCAAAGGAGAGAAAATCAAAGCAAGAAAGGGGCACCTGCTCAGAGCATGTTTTGTGCTCCAACACCAGTATGTATAGATTTAATTTAAGGTCATAATTTATTAACTACACCAATATAGAATACAAGTATTGACAGCAGGGACCTATATACTAGTTAGTATATAGGTCCCTGTTGACAGAAAATGGAAATATGATTTTTCACTAATCTGTCAGAATCTGACTTTGAAGTATACCCCTACCCACACGTTTCAGAACCAAAAAAATAAATAAAAATTAAAAAAACAAAAACAAAAAAACAAAACAAACAAAACTGTCCTTTGCCACTTTAACAAACTGTCGTGGACCTCGCCATGTACATCACCTGCTTACCTGTGTTTTACAATATGCCCAGCGTGATAAGGGCTTGTTTATTTTTAAATCCGGTTTGAAAGCGGTTCTGCGTCATAATCCGGATTTAAGTTAGCGTGTGGTGATCGATCTTGAACAGCTTATTTTGCTGAATTTATTAACATGGCGGATAGAGGAGCAGTTTGGACAGACGATGAAACAAGACTTCTGATAAAATTCTGGGGACAGAAAGAGGTACAGGAAAGCCTCGGAGGAACGTACAGAAATTCCGAGATTTATGACCAAATTGCGGACAAAATGGCGGAAAATGGATATGATAGAAACGCCAAGCAATGCCGGTGTAAAGTTAAACAGCTGAAAAAGGATTACAGACGCGAAAGAGAATTTGGCAGCCCCTCTAAACGACGTGCATTCAGGTTTTATGACGAGATGGAAGGCATACTGGGAAATCTGGAAGCTCCAGGATTGGCACCGGAGAGCACTTCCGATACTGAAATCTCGAATCAAACTGAAGGTTAGTTCCCCCAATTTCGCGCTTTTTCTTTCAATGTTGTCTTACTGCCACTATATCAATTAACACGCGTCATAGCGGGTGACACTGAGACCCAATTTCTGAATTAAAATGGGGCCCACGTGTGTAGAAGGTGTTGTAAATCAGTACTTGCCCTCAGACAAAATGAGATACATTGAAACTTTTATAAGTATTGACTGATTTTTGAGATAGTAAACATTTCACACTGGAGGATCTAGGAAACTTTGATAAAGGGTGGGAGATGAGAACAATGTGTTTAGGACTGTCTTTGAGGCCCCAGAAAGGGGAAGCTGTCACCCTCCAGTAAACTACCAGCTTGGAATCTTTTTTAAAGATTCAATTTTTATATTATCAAACTGCAGTTTTGAAGCAGTGGCGGATTGAGAGGGCGCCCCCCCCCCCCCTAAAATTTTCAAATTTAAGGTAAATCGCGGTATCTTGTTTCGGAAAATGTACTAAACGATAAAAGAAGCAATAATTTCTTCCACTCCCGGAGAAATAAATGACAAAATCCTTTGATTTCTTGAATTACTTTATTGGGAGAACTTAATTTTTTCCAAAAACCCCTTAAAATTTGGGTCATTTTATTAATTTCACCTTATTAAAATGATAGAAAATAGTACAAATGACTTAATAGGAGAAATATTTCAAGCCCCATAAAATCTGTAAAATCCAGGAGCTTCCGGGGGCTTCGTCCCCTGGACCCCCACCAGGGCTTTGCCCTGGACCCACTGCCTCATAAAGTGACGCCCCCCGTAACCACAATTCCTGGATCCGCCCCTGTGAAGAACATCATTTTCGTGTGTGTAAGGATCGAACTTCAAACCACAGTAAATACAAACAAAATTAATTTGAATTTATATACACAACATTGTATTTTCAGAAAACGTCACCGTAGGAGACCAGAAGATAAAGTCCTCCGAAGCTGGTTTAGTTCCATCATGGGATTCAGCTATAGGTAGAAAAGTGACATATTCAGTATCACTATACCTATCATGCCTATCACCTATCCTTCCTCCCTGAAAGTTTGCGAATGTTATTCTTTTTTCCCCCATTTTTTTTAATACAGCATGAAAACCAAAAAACCTTTGTTGATTTTGCTTGATTAACTATTTTTAACAAAAAGGTTTTGTTTGTTTGAAAAATTTGGTCACTTTGGGATCTTCACGCACGCACACACACATAAACACACACCTTCTGTTATTATGTTCCCCAAACAAAGTTTGGGAACATATTGTTTTTACTCTGTTTCTTATTATTATTATGTTCCCCAAACAAAGTTTGGGAACATATTGTTTTTACTCTGTTTCTTATTATTATTATGTTCCCCAAACAAAGTTTGGGAACATATTGTTTTTACTCTGTTTCTTATTATTATTATTATTATTATTATTATTATTATTCTTTTTCTCCGGTACTTTTTTGTCCGGTAGTGTTCTCAGAAACTACAAAAGGGATCGATATGAAACTTTCCAGGATGATAGTATAGCGTTTGTAGATGTGCATAGTGATAGTCATTTTGTTTGCACGTACATGCACGCGCGCGCACGTGCATTGCAATTTTGGTACAAAAAATGGAAAATCAGAATATTGAAGGAAGCGATATAAAACCTAAATAGGATGATAGTATATCATTTGTACATATGAAAAATAATATTTATTTTGTCAGCACGTGCACGCATGCGCGTGCACGCGCATTACAAAATTTGTACGCTAACTTTGGAATCAGTCTAACTTTTTTGTTGTTCATTGAAATGGCTTGAAATTCATATCATAGGTAGATATTGAGACCCTTAACTGATTTACATGGTCAAAATTACCAATTTGCACGCGCATGCACGTGCGCTTCATTTTGATTGGATAATGCTAAAACGTTTGTAACTATCTTATTTATGAAGCGAATGAGATGATATTCACAGCATATGTAGACAATATGTGTATCTATATGTTGGTGTAACAAAAAATGCCAACGCACACGCGCATGCGCGTGCAACGTTTTTTAAATGTTCAATTTTTAAAGGACGATAACGTTTTTGTTTTTCATCAAATTCTATTCATATTAGGGGTTTAGATGTATCTTGGTACTCCTTACAAATTGCTGTGGTTAGAATTACTGCTCAGCACGTGCATGCACGTGTGCTGATTTCTGATTGGACGATTTTAAAATCGCTATAACTTCCTTATATTTGGTGGAAACGTTATGAAATTCATACTGTGGGTATATGATACAAATGCCTGTTGAACGACATCAACAAAAATTCGAAATCATACACGCGTGCGCGTGTATGCACGTGCAACGCTTTCTTTCATTTCTTGGTACTGAAATGACCATATTGAACGTACTACATGTAATTAAAGGCTAAAATAAAATGATTTTTTCCTATAGATTCACAAGGACATCACTTTTTAATTGGGGGAGGTTTGGGGAACATCTGTAACGGTCCCCGTTACAATTAGAACTAGTTATTATTATTATTATTATTATTCTTTTTCTCCGGTACTTTTTTGTCCGGTAGTGTTCTCAGAAACTACAAAAGGGATCAATATGAAACTTTCCAGGATGATAGTATAGCGTTTGTAGATGTGCATAGTGATAGTCATTTTGTCTGCACGTGCATGCACGCGCGCGCACGTGCATTGCAATTTTGGTACAAAAAATGGAAAATCAGAATATTGAAGGAAGCGATATAAAACCTAAATAGGATGATAGTATATCATTTGTACATATGAAAAATAATATTTATTTTGTCAGCACGCGCACGCATGCGCGTGCACGCGCATTACAAAATTTGTACACTAACTTTGGAATCAGTCTAACTTTTTTGTTGTTCATTGAAATGGCTTGAAATTCATATCATAGGTAGATATTGAGACCCTTAACTGATTTGCATGGTCAAAATTACCAATTTGCACGCGCATGCACGTGCGCTTCATTTTGATTGGATAATACTAAAACGTTTGTAACTATCTTATCTATGAAGCGAATGAGATGATATTCACAGCATACGTAGACAATATGTGTATCTATATATTGGTGTAGCAAAAAAATGCCAACGCACACGCGCATGCGCGTGCAACGTTTTTTAAATGTTCAATTTTTAAAGGACGATAACGTTTTTGTTTTTCGTCAAATTCTATTGATATTAATGGTTTAGATGTGTCTTGGTACTCCTTACAAATTGCTGTGGTTAGAATTACTGCTCAGCACGTGCATGCACGTGTGCTGAATTCTGATTGGACGATTTTAAAATCGCTATAACTTCCTTATATTTGGTGGAAACGTTATGAAATTCACACTGTGGGTATATGATACACATGCCTGTTGAACGACATCAAGAAAAATTTGGATTCATACACGCGTGCGCGTGTATGCGCGTGCAACGCTTTCTTTCATTTTTTGGTACTGAAATGACCATATTGAACTTACTACATGTAATTAAAGGCTAAAATAAAATGATTTTTTGCTATAGATTCACAAGTACATCACTTTTTAATTGGGGGAGGTTTGGGGAACATCTGTAACGGTCCCCGTTACAATTAGAACTAGTTATTATTATTATTATTATTCTTTTTCTCCGGTACTTTTTTGTCCGGTAGTGTTCTCAGAAACTACAAAAGGGATCGATATGAAACTTTCCAGGATGATAGTATAGCGTTTGTAGATGTGCATAGTGATAGTCCTTTTGTCTGCATGTGCATGCACGCGCGCGCACGTGCATTGCAATTTTGGTACAAAAAATGGAAAATCAGAATATTGAAGGAAGCGATATAAAACCTAACTAGGATGATAGTATATCATTTGTACATATGAAAAATAATAGTTATTTTGTCAGCACGCGCACGCATGCGCGAGCACACGCATTACAAAATTTGTACACTAACTTTGGAATCAGTCTAACTTTTTTGTTGTTCATTGAAATGGCTTGAAATTCATATCATAGATAGATATTGAGACCCTTAACTGATTTGCATGGTCGAAATTACCAATTTGCACGCGCATGCACGTGCGCTTCATTTTGATTGGATAATACTAAAACCTTTGTAACTATCTTTTTTATGAAGCGAATGAGATGATATTCACAGCATACATAGACAATATGTGTATCTATATATTGGTGTAACAAAAATATGCCAACGCACACGCGCATGCGCGTGCAACGTTTTTTAAATGTTCAATATTTAAAGGACGATAACGTTTTTGTTTTTCTTCAAATTCTATTGATATTAATGGTTTAGATGTGTCTTGGTACTCCTTACAAATTGCTGTGGTTAGAATTACTGCTCAGCACGTGCATGCACGTGTGCTGAATTCTGATTGGACGATTTTTAAATCGCTATAACTTCCTTATATTTGGTGAAAATGTTATGAAATTCACACTGTGGGTATATGATACACATGCCTGTTGAATGACATCAACAAAAATTCGGAATCATACACGCGTGCGTGTATGCGCGTGCAACGCTTTCTTTCATTTTTTGGTACTGAAATGACCATATTGAACGTACTACATGTAATTAAAGGCTAAAATAAAATGATTTTTTGCTATAGATTCACAAGGACATCACTTTTTAATTGGGGGAGGTTTGGGGAACATCTGTAACGGTCCCCGTTACAATTAGAACTAGTTGTTATTCGTTTCTTTCTTTCAGAGTCTATTAAAGTGGAGATGCCGCCTTCTAAGTTCGAGATATCAGCCCCTGGTAATAGTAGTAGAACAGAAACCAATAATAATACAGCTGTCTCACAAGAAAAATTCAGAAAACGGAGAAGCATAACAAGTCTTGCAGGTAAGCACTACGTATACATATACTTCCTCACCAAGTTCGTTTGGGGAATGGGGGTAGAAACAGCATGCATGGACTGTTGCGAAGTATGACATGAACAGGTAGCCACGGACTGTTGCGAAGTGGGACATGAACAGGTAGCCACGGACTGTTGCGAAGTGGGACATGAAGAGATAGCCACGGACTGTTGCGAAGTGTGACATGAAGGAGTAGCCACGGACTGTTGCAAAGCGTGATTTGCGGGGATAGCCAGTAGCCACGGACTATTGCGAAGTTTGACTTAAAGGGGTCGGCATAAACTGAGATGAAGTATCATGGCTAGAAGGGGTAAATATAGAATAGATTGTGGCGAATAGGAAACAGGAGGGACTGGGATAAGAAATAGAGATCAGATGACAAAGGTGAAAGAATGTAAATTGAGAAGGAAGGATTACATGTAGGGTTTGGATTGCACTGTGATATATAAAGAAATATAAGCATGACATATTCAGATCATGGAGACTCTACAACAAACTTTTCTTTTATTGATATCAAAACAGTAGTGGAAGATTTGAATATTTTCTTGAATAAATGCTACACTGCTAGATGTTCGAATCGTTTTGCTGATTTGTGATTATGATTCACGGGGCTTTCAAACGTTTATTTCCCATTTTCCACAGCTGTTTCTGATTCATCTGCATGTGAAATAATATGTTGTGGATCGAAAGTCCAAGATGTCACTGCAACCCATAGGAAGGGTTTCAGTTGTAATTATCGACATGCGTCCAAGTGGTACTGGTGCAATTCGACCTTTTGGAATGATTCGCACAAGTGTCGCAGGACTATGGTTTGATGGTTTTACATTAAAGGGCTTATCTTCATTAAATAAAGTATCATTACTATCATTCATTTAAAATTGCAGATAGATTGCGGACAGCGAAAAGGTGTAGAAGTTCTTTTATCAAAACTAGAGACGGTGAGCGGGACACCAAGTCTCTTCTGGAGCGTACGCTAGTCTCACAGACCCCCGAGTTCCAGGCCTCTGTCCTCTTAGAGATGGAAAGGATGAAGATAGAAAAAGAAATCGAATTAGAACGAATGAGGCTGGAATACAAACAAAAACAGTGGAAGGATATTCTACAGCTTCTGACTCAGAAATATAGTCCGCGAAACGTGTGTTCTACCCAATCAACCAGTGGTATTAATTCGTCCTCGCAGAATCTGAACAATTGCGACGGTGTTGAAAATTCTCGGAGCAGTGAAAGTAATGCATCGTAACGGATTCATTATTTCTATTACATAATGGAGATTGTACATATATGTTCGTGGGTCCAATGCCTTGAGACATCAACAGGAAACTTTCTGACCCCCCCCCCCCCCCCGATTTTTTCCACAGTAGATCATCCAAGTGATCAATGCTAATTTTCTTTACAGTCGCCCCATTCAGTATAGATACAGAAATGTTACACAAGACATTCTTCCTGGTGACGTCAGTAGCATTTTTGCGAATTTGTATAATTTTCTTTTGATAATAAAACAAAAACAAAATTTTTGAACATGTAATTATAAGAAATAATGAACGTATATGTATTTGATTGATTTTATAATGTTTAAGCCCCTCTCGAGAATATTTCACTGATATGGAGATGTCACCAATGCCGGTGAAGGGCTGCAAAATTTAGGTCTATGCTCGGCGCTTACGACCTTTGAGCAGGGAGGGATCTTTATCGTGCCACACCTGCTGTGACACGGGGTCTCGTTTTTTGCGGTCTTATTCAAAGGACCGCCCCATTTATTCGCCTCTTACGGCAATCAAGGAATACTGAGGATCTAGTCTAACCCGCATTTCCACGGGACTATATGTATTTTATGTCAGATATTTAATAACCCTGTAGGGAAGGTATTGTATTTTCTAGTTTCTACAGTTTTGATATCAATGTGTTAAACGCCTAAGAGAGTCTGACGAATAATTATTAAAGCGTGTTGTCTTCAAAGAATCGACTGGTTCCTGGAAAAACAATAGTAGCAAAAATAATTATTTCAAAGTCTTTTTTTTTTTCCTTGAAAATTTTCGCTTTCGACTATATATGTATAAACAGCAGGACCTACTGCAATTGGTTGTCGTGCGTTCATCCGCTGTACGTTAATCATTGAACATTTTAACTTAATTTTGGTAACTGCTATTACAATTTCTTTCAAATTTGGTATGAAGCGTCTCTGGGACAAATTAATGTTCTTTCAACTATGTCCCGCGAGGTTCCGGGTTATAATAAGTCATCCGTAACTCTTGCTAGTTTTAAAAGGCGACTAAATGGGGCGGTCCTTTGGATGAGACCGCAAAAAGCGAGACAGAATCTATTCAAAAGCTTCCATTTAGTGATTTTGACTACGGATTACTCCGTTTATCTGATCAACATATAGGAAACAAGGCGAGTGTGACCAACCAACAGGGGGCACTTACATCTCCTAGGCACTTGATCTAGCCTCTTGTGTGTCCAAAGGGTCCGTGTTTATCTTACTCCCAATTTCGTAGAATTTGAGATTGATTACTGTTCGTTATATATATATTCACTTTTTCAATAGAGAAAAAATCTCTTGCTGTGGTCTGCAACTCGACATTTAGATACACCGACTACATTTTACCTATTAACAATATTTACTTTTCATTCATGTCAATTCTATATATTCCAATGAACTCGAAATAAAAGATATCTCAAAGTCTTCCATTTCTGCTTCATATTTGGATATTTTACTGAACATACACGTAAACGGCAAACTAGCAACTCAAGTTTATGACAACAGGGACTACTTCCGCTTTTCCATTGTCAAATTCCCATATCTATGTAGTATGTAGCACTATTCCATTATCACTATGGAGGGTAATCGTGTTAAAAAATCCAAGCATGTAAACTTGTTAATTGAAACATGTAACCGTGTTAATTTCTGTTTCAACTATGTATGTTTGTAACTCAGGGGGTGTAAGTTATGCTTCTCAGAAATGTATACCTCAGTGTTGTACTCTTCATTTTGTGTATTCGTTTGCTTTCTGATTTTACATTTCTCTTTATAAAAATACATCATTGTTTCTTAAGTTATACGAGGTCATCCCTACAGTATTTCTGTTATTTACATAGCTGTACCTTACAACATCGCATCTTACACGTTACAAGTCAACAAATGTCAAGTTTACATGTTTGTCGAATTTCGATATATTCAAATTAAGTTTCATTTCTAATTTTTTTTCTGCTATGTGAAAATCTTAATTTTCAATCTTTGTTCACTGCAAATATTAATCCTTTTGGGGATCCGGAACATAATAGGTACCGTACAGAAATATATGCTCCCTTGCATGCATGTTGTAAGATGCAGAGGCAGATCCATGAATCACGGTTAAGGGGCGCAACGTCATGAGACAGGGGGTCTTGGGGACGCCTTGATACCCCCAGTGGGCGGTCCAGTGCGAAACCCTGGTGGGGGCCCAGGGAGCGAAGCTTCTGAATTTTACAGATTTTATAGGGCTTGAAAAATGTTCCCTACATGTATGTAGTCATTTCTACCATTTTCTATCTGCCTTGATAAGGTGAAATTTATCAAATTACGCAAATTTTAAGGGGTTTTGGGAAAAAAATATAAGTTCTCCCAATAAAAGTAAATAATTCAATGAATCAAAATATTTTGTCGTTTATTTCTCCGAGAGTGGAAGAGATTAGTGCCTCTATTGTCGTTTACATTTTTCTAAACAAGAGACCACGGTTTACCTTCAATTTGAAAATTTTAGCGGGGGGGGGGGGCAAGCTGCGCCCCTCCCCTTAAATCCGCTAATGGGATATGACTAAGTTGTTGCTGTTATAAACACGGTTTTTCCATCGTGAATCAATGCTCGAGTGATTTCCTTTACTAAATTACTTTTACCGGTACCGCTCTGCCTCAAAACCAGTATAGAATGACCATTCTTCACCGTGTCGAAAATCAGCTGTTGGGTTGTTGTCAACGACATGACGTTTTCCTTCAAGTTTGTGAGTTTACGTAGTGACCAATCAAATTACGTTCTAATATTTTGATCTTACGACCGGAAGTTGTTGTAGTAGATGGATCGTCTGAAAATGTTAAACGGTAGGAATCGATGAATAAACAAGTAGTTTACAGACATGGGGCTTCGTGTAAGGTGCTGAAAACGATATAACAGCAAGGACAATACCCTTTAAAGCGACTTATATCACAAAAGAGAGAATGAATAGCGAACCAATCGTAAAATGAAACTTGAAGCGAGAGGTGTCTGAAATCTAGTTAGGTTGTCCTGTGTATGAACATATTAGAAAAATGCATTCAAAACTACTAGATATTAATACCTTATTTTGTTTACTAAATCCACATAACCTTGTATCTACAAAACAAACCTGTCTATACATCAGAGACTGTTTTAATGTTAGAAATAAGTTTTCAACAGTTTGATATTTTGTAATGTATCAATATATATGTGTATCTATGTATGGCTAACAACACATTCTTATATAATGTGCTTTAGTGCCAATAAAGAATTGAATTGAATTGTGGTATTATTAAGGAGGGGGGATTCATGTATGAAACAAGTGCCTGTGATTAGTTGTAAGAAATTTAACTCAACTTAATTTTTGTTACACCTGAAAAGGGGGTGGGGTTGGGGGTAATCTCGGTTGAGATTCGGCTCGGCTGAATATTTGGACTGACGCCTTCACCGAATCTCGGAGCAGTCCTTCATAATTCATGTCTGGAAATTTCCTTTCAGCTTCAGCCAGTTCTAGCAATTAAAAGTGCACTTAGGTGACATTGCTGTTCCTTCAAATAAGTGATTTGACTGTTAAACTAACTCTCCATAAAATTCCATAAAATAAACCATCACTAATTTTTCCGTTCATTTGAAGATTAATTTTAATTTATTTTAATTCATCTTGAATCTTTCATTTTTCTTTACTTTTTCATTTTCATCTTTGTCGTGCAACAAGGGCAAATGTACATTTACCTTCAATTTGGACTCTAAAATCCTTTATTTGCAAGGAAAACATTTTTTTTTATCATTGCGGGACAAATTACAAAAAATCATAAAATAATTGAGAGCTTGTTTCACTCTTTCGATGGTGAAATCGTATTTCATAAGAGGTGTTTTAACGAGCCATTAAATAAAATTTTAGTGTAATGAGCTACCTTAACCGGTGCAAAATATTTGTACTAGCATGTTGGATGGTTTTATCCATACATAAACGTTACATGTCTGTGCACATGCACATCAAGATATTCTATGCTTATTATTAGGCGTTGGTGTAAATCCATTCTTCGTAACCTTATAGATCATTTTCTGTGTGTAATGCGTATATCGTTGAGAACTTGAGACTGTGACACATGTCGATTAGTCTTTTTAATATAAAAACTTAACAAATTCAAGATGCACATGCGTTGTCAATTTTGGCGCATGCGCAATAGCTTAGTCCTACAGATGGGAATTCTTTCGGTTCTCGGTAATAATCGTGGATTTCCGTTGTCTTTCCATATATGGTCATATCGAAATTCGACAAACATGTAAACTTGACATTTGTTGATTTGTAACGTGTAAGATGCGATGTTGTAAGGTACAGCTATATAAATACTAAGTCTACAAACGGAAATACTATAGGGATGACCGCGTATAACTTAAGAAACAATGATGTATTTTTATAAATAGAAATGTAAAATCAGAAAGCAAACGATTACACAAATGAAGAGTACAACACTGAGGTATACATTTCTGAGAAACATAACTTACACCCCCTGAGTTACAAACATACATAGTTGAAACAGAAATTAACACGGTTACATGTTTCAATTAACAAATTTACATGCATGGATTTTTTAACACGATTACCCTCCATATATCACTTGCATATGAAGTTTATATCTTTCAAATTATTCGATACACGAGTACATAGTCTGCGTATGATAAATGTTCATATCGATGCAGGCTACTGACAATGAAGGTGATGTTCTAGCGGTTTTAACTGTCTCAATATTAAAGTCAGCATTTCACAAATTCTATGGTCGCGATATAATGATCTTATTTGCAAATACAACATGCCGATATGTTTACTGCTTTCTGAAGTGTTTTATACCAATTATAAGCCGTTTTTACATGCTGATGTTAACTACAGATTACTTCGTTTAGCTGATCAATATATATGGCCCACGTCGGATGTGACCGTTCAACAGGGGATGCTTACTACTCTTAGTCACCTGATCCCACCTCTGGTGTTTTCAGAGCTCCATGTTTGCCCTAATCTCAATTTTTGTATCCCTCATAGGATTCTTGTGATTGATCACTTTTCGCGATCTTCACCTTTTCACCAGAGTAGCTCGGGCTTTAACAAATATACATGTACGCTTTATGCATGGTCCATGTGGTATGGAAGCTGATCATTGTTGGCCATCGACCGTTACTTAATCAAAGACGGGGACTTCCGAAAGCAAATGAAATAAGTTTTGAATATATCACATAAACACAGTCTGAATCTCTTCTTTAATTCCAAACTCGCAAATTAAGAAACTGCAATGAAATATGCTCAGGAAAAATGCTATTGTCATGACAAACTTCAGAATGACATGGTTTTTGGTTGTAAAACGCGGGCTGATGTTTCGATATATATATACATAATGTGATTTTATGAAGGTAGGATCATACTAGCAGTTATCTAATCTAATACAGTTACGGTGCGTTAAGACATTGAAATAATTATTCAGAGAGAAAATAGTCCTAGTAAATTGACACTGCATGGAGTGCCCTATTATAGATACGGACATATTCACATCGACCTTTTTTATATCTCCACGCATAAAAAAAGAGTCAGAAGGGATGTATCATTTCTTTATTACACTAAAGACCATATAGTGTAACATAAAAGAAGACATTTAACCTGAATATTCTCTAAATAGTACAATCCATGTTTTTCCTATTCATATACATTTAATAGATCACTAAAGTGTTTCAGTGCAGCTACATTGATTGAAGAAAATACTACTAATAAACTAAAACAAAAGTTCCAGTCAAAACGTATCCTCTGGGTTATAATAGTTGACGTTTTTCTGACGGCATCTTCTCTGGGTTAATAGTTGACGTTTTTCTGACGGTATCGTCCTATAACTTCAAAGAGCAGATTTCCCATACTTTCGTAACGGAAGCATTCGCTAGGCGGTTTAAAGACAGATTTGTCAGGGATTTCAAACGTAAAGTTCGAGTATATTGACGTTTCCATCATGAAAAGATTGCCCTCTTCTTTTCCATTTGCCACAACCCCTACTAAGGTGCAATCACCTCCATCCATCGGCGTCACCATAAAACTGGTCTCAAAGGAAATCTCGCCTCGCCGGATGTTGGCGCTGTACATATCGACCCTCATGTTGGTATTAGTGTTACCCAGAACGGTAGAACCTAAAAACTTTGCATTAGGCGTCACACAGATTTTTTCGAACTGCTCTTTCAATTCCGTGACATTGCAAGTGTTGCCATTTGTTATGACGTAACGCTTCCCTTTTACATAGTCGTCTATGGTTAGTACTTCCGTTGGTTTATTCCCCATCATGACCGTGGTTTTCTTTGCCACTTTCTTTTCATCTGCGTCATAATAGACTTTGACCATGTTCTGAAAGCAAATTTTCAAATTTTATTGTTCTCATCCCCCCCCCCCCCAACAGCATGCCAATATCCTAAAAGAAACATAAAACAAAGCAATATATCTTGGCATACCTGATAGCTCTTTTTTTCCTCGGTGACATAGCCGTATACCATGATATCACCCTGAAGCACATTTGGAGAGCAGCATGGACGACTATATGGAAGGTGCAGTACACCCAGCGCCACCAACAGCAGTTGATACATGCTTACAAGTAAGATGTAGCCAGAGTGATCTACAGTTCAGCATTGCTTAATATACAGTCGAAGGCGACTTCCTTGGAAAGCCTAAAGGCGGGCCGTGCGCACACATACAACCTAGTTCTTTGTTTTTAAAAATTGTCAGATAAGCCAGAATTTCCCTCCTCCTCAAGTTGTTTCAGATCTTTTTGTATAAGCTATTTGTACAATGGATGATGTTTTAACATGATAACCAGAAGCTGTGAATGGTGTCTTTGATGGGGGAGGATGTCACAAGAACGTTTAAAAATAGCCGGAAGCTGTGTGAATGGTGTTTTTGATGGGGGAGAATTTCACGCGCGCTAATAAAATCAAAGTACAGAAATGTACTCCTGGGAATTGAAACATTCATAGAAAATATATTTACTGTGTTTATATGGATTGATTGATTGAATATTGTTTAACGCCCCTCGCGAGAATATTTCACTCATATGGAGACGTCACCACTGCCGGTGAACAGGTGAAGGGCTGCAAAATTTAGGCCTTTGCTCCGCGCTTATGGCCTTTGAGCAGGGAAGGATCTTTATCGTGCCACACCTGCTGTGACACGGGACCTCGGTGTTTGCGGTCTCATCCGATGGACCTGTGTTTATATATCAAAGTAATAATTGTATTTTGTAAAAAGAATTATAGTTTTGATTTATGCTTTGCGCAGTTAAAATTGGCTCAATGCATTTATCTATTCATTATACATGTATATTATGCATGCATTTCTGTGGAGTCAATGTTTTCATTTCTGCGGAAGTGATCATTCTCTACCCAGAGTTCCGTGCGCTCCTCGCACTACACCTCTGTCAACGGCCTTTTACAGAAATCTTGTAAAAGTTTCTATTATCTAACATTTCTGTTTTGGACTAAATATTTAGTCATATTATGATATGTCTTTGGTGCAGTTAAATTGATGCTTACTGTAAATTGTTTAAGATCGCCGTTTTCTGATCATAAATTTGGAACTACTTCGTAATATGCGTATGAATGTAGGACATACACGTGGTGGAGATTTAACTGTAAACATGGAATCAAAAGTAAGAAAGGCTGTGAAAATACGATAAAACTTGTAAAATAGGAGACAAGCAGCTAAATGGTAAATATGTACTAATAAAGTGTCAGTGGGCTATGAAAAGAGCCTGATGTATTACCTGTTGCCAGGACTTTTAAAGGGAAAGGAAACCGAGAGTGATTGTTTATATCATGTGATTATATTGTTACGTGATTTCAAGCGTTGACAGGTGTATGTGAAACTTGCGTAACACGCCCTCTGGTGAGAGAATGCGGAAGTGATGTGAATGCATTTTAAAAAATGTTTTCAAAATTAATTAATGTAATACGTACTTAATTGGGGGGGGGGGGGTGAAATTATTGTTTACATTGTCCTTCGAGGTGTGCAATCTCAAGAAATAAATGAAAATAAATAAACATTAGAATTGTCAATTTGTACTGCGTTTGTTTCGGGTTCAGTTTATTTATTACATTAAATATATAATTTTATTCATTCATGAAATACAAAAAGGGGGTCAAAGTGTTTTGTGAATTTAAGACTATTTTGTGTATTCACACTACTAGTATAAATATACTCACGTTTTCTTAAGGTGATAGGGGAGTTGAGTTTAGACAAGTGAAAACTCAAAACATTCATGTTTATCCGCAAGTATTTGTGCCTTTTAAAATTGTTATCCTTCTGCGTAAAATCGTTTCCGCTAACTAATTTTGCTTACTATATCAATGAAGATATCTTAATTAAAATACGACTACACTGTTAACTTTACGTCCTGAAGAGATTACAAAATGCGTAATGTCAGTATGGTCCGATCTATAAAAAATCCTTTCATCTTCTGCGGCCTGATGTCTTTGACGCTTGCGTTAATTTGATTTCTTATGTAAATATGGAAAGAAGAGACAACAAACATTAATCTCTCTCTCTCTCTCTCTCTCTCTCTCTCTCTCTCTCTCTCTCTCTCTCTCTCTCTCTCTATATATATATATATATATATATATATTGAAAATCAGAATGACACATTCCATAAAATACAATCATTTACTGCAAATATCTGCATTTATTATAGGATTAAATATTCTTTTTGAAGAATTTATCGATGTGTAAACTCCGGACATTTTACTCACAAACTGAATAAAAGTGCGAAGCACTTTCATGTTAAGTTTGAGAGTTAAATGTCCGGAGTTTACACATCGATAAATTCTTCAAAAAGAATGTTTGATTCTTATAATTCCAATGCATTCACTTCATTAACAATTGCAAAAATTTTAATAGTTTCCCCGCACTATGTTATTTGTTTTCAGGCTGTATGAATACATCACGTTTTCGGATTTATTGATGTATAAACTCTTGTTCAGCTTTATTTTTGTCCAATCAAAACAACTGTAATAAATAACATTGGAATTATTAGCAGTAAATGATTTTTTTTCATGGAATGTGTCATTTTGATTTTCAATATTTATTCACAACTGGGCCGAATCAACTTCTAAGATATATATATATATATATATATATTGAAAATCAGAATGACACATTCCATAAAAAATCAATCATTTACTGCTAGCGCTTTCTCCATGTCTACATGGTTCATCAGGAAGTTCAAATATACAAAACTTGTTTAGTAACGTCTTTGTCATAATAACGTTGACAGGTAGCGTTTGGTCTATAATTCCCACATATTTTGTAAAAATATTATGCTAAATTGTAGTTCAATTGTTCAAATAATTATTTTCTATTAAGTAAGTGTGAACTTTTTACTACTGCTTTCCAAAATATGGAAGAACAAACTCGACTATATAGAGAAAATGTTGAACTTCTATTATCAAAGAAAACTGAGTTTGGCAATAACATTGCAGCTGAAAATTGTACAAATGGTTTACCTGTTACACACGCTCAAGAAATTTTTAAAGAATGGAGTGAAATTAATTTAGAAAAAGAAGCATATGTGGTAGTTGTACTTAGTTTAGTTTTATATTTTTATATTGCCATTCACATTCATTCACTTCAATACATATTGCGCTGCGCTACTTACTAACTTTGTGTTGTGTGTTAAAGAAACCTAAACACCCTTTTAAATATAATGGTTTAATCCGTAAGGGTCCAGTTAGAACATAACTCGGATTAGTTCATGTACCTCTTAGGTGTCATACTTGTTCTGTCATCTGATTGGTCTTAGTATTTTGTTCTAGCCAATAGGAATTCCTGGCGGGAATTCCTGAGTTCTTTTTATGAAATAGTTCAGGAAAATCTAGTTTTGAAAGAGATTCCAAAGGGTGTTGCCACTATTGAGTTCTAAATAAGCATAAAATATATATTTAATTTATAGAGGATTTGCTAACACCAACAACTGTAAGTAGCTGATAGTTTTACTATATGATTAAAAGCAAGTAATGAATTTAAATAAGTAATTAAACTTTTCTTTATTCATAAAACTTGTGTGCAAGTCATGAGTGAAAGATTTACTGAAAGTAGAATTGTGGAAAAACATAATTTCTAATCTTTAAGTAAATAATGAGTTTTAAGTAATATAAATGCGCAGAGTGATATATGTGTACAGAATTTAGTATTTTAGTAAATTATTCAATAGGTCATCATAAGAGTTTTAAGCAGTTCACCTTGATTTCGGAAGCTGTAGCTCAGTTCCATAAACTGGTATGTACATGTACATATGCAATTCACTGCAGTACATTATATTCATTTTTTAATATCAATTACTTATAATTGATGGTTCAGAGAGTTATGTCCTTTGACGATAAAATGATGACCAATATATATATATATTTGTATCGTTGCATATATCATATGTTCGATAGTGTCTTTTGTCTTTGTATTGTATTTGTCCTTATATGTTTTTATTGTTGTTATAGGGTTTGTTTTCATTGTTTCCAAAAAGTAAACGAATCTACGACCTTAACCATCTTGTGGATTATTCTTATACTCAAGACCGGTTACACATATAAGAAAAGAAACCAAATGAAGCAGCAATGGTTCAAACTATTGAACGAAAGGAAACAAGCATTCTGGAATGCCTTAAAAAGCGAAAACTTAGCTGACACTTATGATGCATTTGGTTTATGAGTCGACAAGGAATTTAAGGAGGTATGCTACACCAGAGAAATTTGATGTAGATGAAAAGTGGAGGACATGTACAGCAGTATTTTGAAGTTGAAAATGTTCAAATTTACTTTATTTTGTCAAAAAATACAGTTTTAGTAGAAGGTAATCTGGAAAAAATTTAAAACCCCTGCTGCACTCGAACCTGCGACCTACAGTTCAGCAGTCGGTATTCTAACCTACTGAGCTACTCGGCTAGGTATTTAAATGGAAAAGGAAAAGTCAAATATTGCTGATATCGATTTTTTCATCCATGTTTTTAAAGGAAGTCAGCCATTATGACGATGTAGAGTACTACTTAAATTAAAAAAAATATATGTACATCATCGGGGGAAAATAAGTTACTTTCATATAACATTATGTATGTTCGCCGGTGTTCATCAGTCAGAATACTCATATAATAATCTAACAACACGCAAATTTATATTTTTATTAGCTTGAGATTAGAATAAATCCCTCCTTTAAATATAAAATATCGTACAATATTGGAAAAATCATCCGCGGGTTGATGCTTTCCGTATTGCGTCTGGTGTTACTGTTCTGAACGCTAACCCCAATACTATATGGTATAATGGTAATACCATAGACAGCATTGAGAGCGGTAACCCTGTTAACTTTTTTTCCGATTGAGAGCTGTAACTCTGTTCGTATCAGGTGTCCAAGAAATGAAAGAGTATCCCCTTTATGTAATAATAATGATTTGGCTGACGAGTTCCATTATCTATTTACTATAGTAAATGTACTGATGAAACTATTAAGAAATCAAGATTGGAAAACTTAGATAGATATTATACAAATAGACCAGATAGATATAAATTTAAACAGCTTCTTTAAAAATGTTATTGTACTTAAAAGATTATGCAAATTTTTAATGGTTATAAGGGAGAGGGCATGTCCTCCACGTTAACTGCATGCTATGTACAATACTGTATGATATATTACAAATTACTTCTCTACAATACACATGTTGTATTTATTTGAGAATAAATAATTTTGTTGTTGTTGTACTCGGACATACCTTTTTATGAAACGGTTACTAAATCGAACACACCGATCTTTCCCATTTGTAAAAATCACCAAGCGTAACTTTATCGACGGGTATTCATTCCCGGACCGTCGTAAAATGGCTGAAATATTGCCAAAACGGTGTAAAACCATAATCAAGTCCGGGTGAGCTACGTCAATGGTAAGACGGCAGTTGTGTCAGTGTGTTATTTGCTGACACGTGTTCGGTGTGAACTACTTTTAGTAACTTAAGTATGACGACGGCACGGATACACGAACGTGCGTCATGGATAGTTGCTGAATTGAATAGAACATGGAAATCAATGTGGTGGATTGTTGGACCGTATATCAACGGGAATCCACGAGCAGCTAGTATTTGGATTCAGACCGAAGAGGAGGGGAAATCAACAGCTATACAATCAAAAACTGCCAAGGATCGCAGACGATTGTGGTTCGCCTTTGCAGTACTTGGAACTTAGATATTTGCAAACATGGATATTTTGACGCATCAATGAACTCAAACTTGGAAGATGGTGACAATGAATAGTGGCAACTAACTGTATATAGAAAATATTGATACCCCCCCCCCCCCTTGTAAATATTCATTTGTTTCATGATATGTGTGTGTTAGTGGAGAGGTAGATTAGAGAGTAAGATTGATATTGTTTCTGTTTCCTTTCTTTATTTACAGTTGTGTTCTTGCTTGATTAGAGATATCCTATTGCTTGCCCCACTAGGATTGTATGTTTGGAGAACGTATTCTGGGACAAGTGTTATTTCAAATAAAACGAGGAAAAACAAAAGTCCTTTACAATATATTCATACACTCAGTGGTTGATGACCTAGAGGGAAGTTGAACTCCCAAAAATAATCAGTCAAAGATTTGGTACTGAAACGTATCCGTTTTTTGCCTTTCAACAACGGAAAATGTCAGACACGATGGACAATTGTCTTCAAGACCTCACTTTGAATAAGAAGAGAGAGAGAGAGAGAGAGAGAGAGAAAATAGGGGCGCTTCAAGTCATGTGATTACGGTACTCTCTTGATACTTCCCGTACAGATAATACACGTGCAAGTATTTCTAGAATGAGTTTTCAAACGAGGTGTAATGATGTGCTATCAAGGGCTACGTCGATACAAGAAATAAGTGGGGACAAAGTCGTGGAAGATGTTGGAGTAGGAGCGGCAAGGTGACGGCCATCGCCACAATAGTTTTCCAGAGTCGGAGAAAAAAGATCTTGAATTGAACAAAAATATTTAATATTTTTAAACATACGAGTGTTGTAACAGATTCATGTAACATACATATGTAGAGTATTGAAATCATCATAAACTAGAAAATTCACAACCTTGAAACAATAAGGCATTCTATGCTGTACTGTGTATGGAAATTTTGCAACACATTTTACAATGGGAGTACCCAGCACAGATAACCAGAATTCAGTTTTTTGTGTAGTGTTTTTGATGTCAAATGCTGGTAGCTTAAATAATTGTCAAAATTTCAACAAATATACATCTAGCAAACAAAAACCACTAGTGGATCCTTGGAGAGGGGGAAAGGGCTTTGTGGGACTAACTGGTCCCTCTTGGGTCTGGTATGGAGAGAGATTCTTTTTTGATGACTTTACATATCAATTGTCATTCTGATACCCAAATTACAGGCATATGCAGACTTCTACACATGACATGGAAGACATCAGTATGCAATACCCAAGGCTGTGTGATTACCTGTTCTCCCTCTTATAAATCATAGACTCCAAAGCCATTATAAATACGTGATCTCCTACCAAGAGTCACCTATTTTGAAATTTAAAAGCAGAGTCCAAAAAATACAACAAACTACAAACATATAGCACAAAAAAGACATAAATTCTACTTAAGAATATTATTCCAAATTCTTGTGACACATAAATTTGATTTTTCACAGTTGAATAAGAAGCATCATTTTTAGCATATACATGTATGATCTATTCTCAGAACAAAAGCTAAATATCACAGTACAGTTTTCAATTTAATAATTGTTCTGCACCTATATTGCACTTAAAATATGAATATAAAACAAATAATAATGTTTGACAATATCCTTGTACAAAAAGGGCAAAGTTTCTTCTCCTCTTCCATCAATATTCATATCAAGTGATTGCTTACAGATTTTTTAACTTAAATAAAATGATTTTTAAAGAATTACAGTAAAACATGGTTGTAGCAAACCTCCAGGGCCACCGGAATATGGCTTGTTATAACCAAACTTCATGATGTCAAATGAAATTTTTGGTATTTTCCTCTCCTATGGGAATAAACTTCACTTCACAATAAGCATACATTTGTTAAAAGCCTGTTTTACTGTATATGATTTACAAACTTATGTTGAAAATAAGATATCAAAATGTTGAACGTAAACTATTTGAAACAAGAAAATCTACAACAGCAGAACTTATTGTACAGAATTCAAACACAATCAGAATTAAAATGTATTAGCTCTGCCGGGCAATCATCTGGTGTTCTCTGTTAGTATTCATCAGGCTGAAAAAAAAAAAGACAGGCTTGAAAAAATTGCCACTTTCATTCGCGGACAGCTTCATGTATTTTACTGTACTACTTGCTTGAGTATATTCTGTATATTGTGAAAGAAAGATTTGTAAAATCCCAATTTTTCACTAGAATACTGATAGTAGTCAGTCTAATATATGATCATATATGGAGTATTTACATTTTTGTGTCCAATTAACTAGGAATACCATGTAAACATTTTTTAGTCATTGCTACAAGGTAATATTTCATTATTTATGTAGGCTTCATTCATAAAAATTGAATAAGAAGCATACCTAAAACCTTGCACACAGAGAATTTCAAAACATTCTTTTCAGCAACCCTGACCTGATTTACAATAAATTTTGAAAACAAATATAGGAATTAAGATTTTCATGCAAAGCACCATTTCTGAAAGTTTGTAATTTCCCCATCCAGTGACCTTGACTTTCACTGTAGCCTTGGAAACCAAAGGTATACATGTATACAAGGTACCATTCCTACGAGTATGACAAAATTGGAAAGAAAATGTAGCTTTAATCTTGTACAAAAGAAATTTTGGAATATTCCTTTCAATGATGCTGACTTTTTCACCTTATTCATAAAAACAATATATACAAGACATCATCCCAGCAAGTTTGATAAAAATAAGTTAAGAGAAGTGTAATCTTAAACACAAGTTAATATATCCCTCCAAAACTATTTCTTAGTTGATAAAAAAAAATAGTAGTTTATGTACAACACCTCATCATGTTTTCACATTATTTACAGCAGTCTTAGTTTACAATTACTTGAAAACAATTAGCTTGGTAGATTTAAAATGCTAACCATTCTCTCCCAAAGTTTGAGTGAGGGATATACTTTTTATTAAAGCTTCATATGCTTTAGGGCAAAAAAATATTAGACTTTAGTTTCTCAGGTACCACCACATCTGACTGACAATTACTGCACTGATCAATTTTGTCAACATATTGAAAAGTGGAATAAACACTGAAGTGTTCATTTCTGGTGAAATAATTAAGTTCAACAAATGTTTAAAAACATGAATTGATTTATACTTTATATTGAACAATGACAAAAAAACCCATCAGATTCAGTTAGCAAGTCTATACTTTATGTGTGTGTGTGTGTGTGTGTTATGCAAAATAGAGTGGTAAATCATGTTACATCTCTCTATACCCCCCCCCCCCCCCCCCCCCCCCAATACAAAACCCAAAAGCAATCTGTCTGCCTCATTGAATATCGGAATGCTTGGCCTGAGAAACTAAAGATGAACTTTTATAAGCCTTATACTCATAAGTTTTATGATGAATTGTTAGTTTATCGTCAAAGTCTTTCAGTACTACTTTGGTAATTAGGTGTGTTGTCCCAAAATTAACAAACTGACATTTACGTTGTCTACACCTCATATATATTGTAAACACTCCATAAATAGTCGTATCCCTAACTGATAATGAATGTATTGCTTCATCGAAAATTTCAATATGACACTCAATACATCACCAGAAAACTTATACATGTACTACCATTGCACCAATATCACTTGTTTACATTCTAGAATATTGAAAGATTTAATTCCATGTTATAAATGACCACACATTTCTTGCTTGTAAGAGTCCAAGTAACTCTAAATCTATACTGTATAATATTTACAGTAAAAACATAGGGGTTACTGAAAAAAAAACTATTGCAAGGAATTCACATCAATAAAACAACTAGTCTCTTTTACTTTGATGGGGGTTAACAGTTGTATTAGGATACATATAATGTACAATGTAGAGGTTCTCCCATTTGGGACATAATTAATGCCATGCAAGGATTACTATACAAAATAAAACTCACAACACAACAGAGAATTGGGGAGGGTGGGTATTAATCTAGACCTCTGGAATTAGCTCGGCGGCCAGGGTGTGCCAGCGCTCAAACTTGTGGTCAGGATTCTTCAGAGTGTCGTACCAGTGCTTCAGACGTTGACCCTTTGCACTAATACCAAGTTGTACACCACCTACGATTAAGAGTTATAAAGAAATATTTACATTTCCCATGTTTTTTCTTTGATATCTTTACAAATTGCAATGATAACCATTTCCCCATAAATGTGATGGGAGTTGAGCAAAATGCATGTATGAATTTAGATACATATAGAATGTCTATTGCGAGGGTTGGGAATTCTAACTGAAATGAAAGCAGAATGTAAATATAAAATACAAATTTCATTTTTAAAAATAAATGAGAGTATGAACTGTAACACTTATCAAGAAACGCTAACACACTTCATGAAGTATGCCATCGCAAAGCATTGCAACTCGTACTTTCAATTTAAAAAGAAGAAAAATCATTGTCGTCATTGACTACCAAAATGAAGCTTACTTTCAAGCACTTAGTTACAAACATTTAGGCTGACCTTGTTCACTCAACCAGGTGATGTCAATACATTAGTGAAAAAAATTCTCGAATATACCAAAATTAACAACTGCTTGATAAAACAATACTGACCACTTAAAATGAAGTCATTTGGATTACCATAATTCTGACCATTTGCCAATAAAGTCATTAGATTTACCACTATCCTGACCACTCACCAATGAATTTAAATAATTAGATTTATCCCTATCTTGACCACTTAACAATGAAGTCATTAAATTTGCCCTATCCTGACCAGTTGCCACGAAGTCATTAAATTTACCACTGTCACTGATTACTTACCAAACAAGATGTGTTTGTGAAACAAATGTCCCAATATGGCAGCAAAGTAATTATAGTATCCAAAGAAAGGTAACCAGGAATACACATGAGAAATATGATAGCCCTATCATTAAGCATTCAAAAGTTATGGTCAAGGATAAAGTTTGTCAAAAGTAAGTCAAACTTCAAGGTCATAATTATAAGGTAAAAGAATTTGTTACCTAAAGAAGGTTTTTGTCAAAAAGGAATACACATGTGAAATATGAAAGCCTTATCACTAACCATTCAAACATTATGGCCTAGGTTAAAATTTTAAAAAGTAGGCCAAACTCCAAGGTGAAAGTCACAAGGTCAAAAAATTTTCATACAAAAAGAAGGGTCTTGTCACAAGGAATTCACATGCGAAATATGAATGCCCCCATCACCATTGATTCAAAAGTTAGGGGCAAGGTTAAAGTTTCTGCAGACAGATAGATGGACAGACCAAAAACTAAATGCCCACAAATCTCCGATTATGAGGGCATGCAAAGACATTAGCTTTATCACGATCCCGATTACTTACCAATGAAGTCATTGGCTTTACCAATATCTCTGTCCCACACAGTAATCTCCAGTGTCTTCTTAGCTAGCTCATTATGCTTTATTTCATATATAAACTCCTAAAAACAAAGTATCATTACAATTCTGAAATTATTGCATCTTTAAGGATGTTTTAATATTTTTAAATATATCAAGGATTACAGGGGTCATATAAAAAGTCCTATTGTATAATTAAACACTGGTATAGGATAAAAAATGTTCTTGATATTGTTTTTGAACATCTATTATGACATCATGCAATTTACCTATATGACTTTTATATAAACCAGCAAAAAAATGGACAAAAAAAGAAAACAATTTTTCAATCTAATTGCAAAGTTTGTGCAACACTTGGGTTTCAGCCTATGGACATTAAGCTGATCTGAACAAAGTAGATGGAGATTACATCGTTGATATTCAGCAGTACAGAGATGGGCAAATAATTTCAAAGTGAGTAAAATGTCACTCAAAGATCAAATTTATAGCAACTCAGGTGACCTAAACTGCAAATGCTGAAGAGATGTTAAGCACTCAATGTTTGATATTGTGGAGATTTTGTTAACTGTTTTCAGTACATTAAAAGAACTATCAAAGCTTTGGAAAATCTTTGCTCGAAGGCACCCCACAACCTTTTAGAAGGAGCAATAACTCATCTGGGTAGATATGGTATCAAGGTTTCCGTTTATGCGCAATCGTGATTCTATGAAATCAAAACTGGTGATGATATATGAGTAAGAAACCAAACATAACTACAAGACATGGACTGTGAAAATGAAAGAAAGATCTCTAATCATGCAAAGAAAAAAATTTAGTGTGCTGAGCATTGCATGCTTTGTTTTTCAATACCAAAGGCCCAGTACATAAAGTTTTAATGTAAGAAAACATTTGAAGTGTCACAGGTTAGTTCTAAGTGATGGAACATTACAAAAATGTCTGACTAGCAACTGGAACCAGAGAAATACAGTTATGCCACGATAATTAAATCTATCAAACTATCCAAAAGAAAAAGGCATTGCCACATCATCTTGTCCACCATACAGCCCTAACTTAGTTGTATGCGATTTTCAATTTAAATCCTCTCATCAAACAAGCCATGTGAGGATGGCAGTTCTCGATTCATATAACAGTCAGAAGTGCCATGTTTTCAGCGTATGAAGGGTATAACCTATAGAGGACTACAGATCACCAGTGCCTTGTGGAGAGGAAGTCAAAGGAGAGTATTTTCAAAGAATGATGGAGATTTAAAACGTAATGATGTTGCACAGTTTACAACATATCAATATGTGCATTCAGAACTTTTTAAATGACCCGTGTATATGTCAAATGAAATAAATTTTAAAAACCCCACCTCATTATACTCAGGATTTAAAGTTTTCTTCTTTACCACAGTTTTAAACTTGGATCTCTTCTCTGGATCTGGTTTTAAGTATCTAAAGTGAAATGTGAATATAACTGAAATCAGTCTTCATCATCATGCTGCTCATCTGTGACTGTGTCTGGAATGATTCTGTACTGGTAGGATTAAAATTTTAACTTTGTTGGAGGGGCAGCAAGTGCACTAATTTGAGATTGCACCAATATTTGATTAAGAACTTTTTTGTTAGATACATGTACTTTAAAATTTGTATTATCGCAATTCACCTTTGAATTAGAACGCTTTGGCCGATACACGGGCACTGGAAGTTAATGTAAATATATAGTATGTGCTTTTTTATACATGCACATACTATATATTTACATTAACTTCCAGTGCCCGTGAATTTAATATAAAAAAAAATTCTAACATATTTTCCTACTATACTTGTGTCCAAACATACCTTCAAATATTTATTAAAGCCCCTTATGACCCAAAAACTCGATCACAGCTTTTGATGATTTCGTTCGTAGACGTAGCCATGTTAGGTAGCCAGTCAATTCGAATCCCGGTTCATTTCCTAATTGGCACAATAGCGTCTAGATGTGTACTAATGCCCCACAAATATTTTAGCTAAATAGTTTAAATAATATACCACCCCAGTCCTATTAAATGATAATTATTCAAATAGCTAAACTCACGACAATGCGGCTTTCGTTAGTCATGGGCGGCTGCGCCGGCCGGTCTCCATCTACTGGGCTTATGCCGGCCGGTCTCCATCTACTAGGCTTATGTAGCATTTTCGTTAATCAAGAGCTTATTTTACCTTTACAAAAACTGGTACAAAAAATGTTTTAATTTCTATTAATTATTCGTGTTGATAATAAATGAAGAGCGAATACATAACTTACAACCAATTTTATGAATAGATACCAATAGCAAGAGTTCGAATTGACCGGCTACCTAACATGGCTACGTCAACAAACGAAATCATTTGAAGCTGCGAGTTTTCGGGTCGTGTGTGGCTTTAATGAATATTTGAAGGTATGTTTGGACACAAGTATATAGTAGGAAAATATGTTAAGATTGTTTTATATTGAGTTTATGAGACAGCAACACAAGAATACACCGATATCAGGCCTCAACCGTCCGCAGTTTTTTGTGACCCATAAATCGAAGGTTTCTATAAGAGGTGGATCTCCAGCTACACTGAATCCGCTCGAGAAAGTGGGCGGGCTGTAATCGGCCAATGAAAACTTGTTGTATTACATCAAACATGTCATTCAAATTGTTCAATCGTCTCATTCAATTGTGTCATCACACAACGCAATACTATATCGGGTAAAGCGTTCTAATTCAAAGGTGAATTGCGATAATTGCTGCTAGATGACATTGAAAAATTTCAAAGCAATAAAACTATTTCAATTGTTTTAATATTTATAATAAACAAATTTCAGGAGAGCTGGATTAAATTGTACTAAAGGAAACTGAAATGAAGTTAACTGCATTACTTACAGTTTGACATAGGGGTCAGAATATCCATTAGTATCACAAGCGGCCAGCTCCACACATCTAACGACAGACACCACAAGTGACTGCTTGGACGTGGAAAATTTCAAACCCAGCAGGATTTTACCTCGGTCATGTGACAGAAGGTCATCATCTTTGTCAGTCTGAAAGTCAGTAATAAATTGCATAACATGTAAAAATCAGTAACAATCAGAACAGGTAAAAATCAGTAACAATCAGAGCAGGTAAAAATCTGACAGTAACAGAATTGAAGACAAGCAAAGGAGTAACAAATAAAGAAAAAAATAAAAATAGGAGAAAAAATGTAATAAATCATATCAAAATTAGTTAGCAGGTGAAAAAAACCCACATTGGTAAACCCAGATGTAATTCACACACCATATAAAAATCAGCAACAATTAAGTTCAACCAAACAATTACCTGCTATTAATTTTAGAGTCTGTGCCTTGAAAACAATGTTACGCAGACATGACCATAGTTACATCAAACTTCTGAGGTAAATAACCTAACGAGAAAAAATCAAGCATGCCTTGTTTTACAATACTGATGGTGCTACTTACAGGAATTTGCTTTTCAAGACAGACATTAAAGTGTTTGGTATGATGTGGCTGAAGCCTTTTCAGGGGAACTCTTGTCTCACCAATAAAGTCGAACCCAAAGGCATCCTCATCCAGAACAGCCAACCTACACGTGGGGAAAACATAATCTAAACAATATCTGTCATGATACACCTTTCATGCTTCAGAAAATTATCAAACAACTTACTTGGAAACTTAAAACACATTTAAGAAATATAGTAAAAGACGTTATTTTTGAATGAAGCAGGACAAAAGGACACAGAATTTTGTGTCTGCCATCCTTTTACCGCAGGGTCTTTCTAATCGTGTCATCTTCCGTTATCCCGTAGTACGTCAGGGTTTCATTCCAATCTGGATTCAGAGTCTTGTGTATTGTTTTAGTTCGAAGTTTGTTGGACTGAAAGAATTAAAAATAATTTATCATAAAAAATATACACCTTAACCACCCTGACTACATATTGAATAGATATAATTATATGGTATACCTAAAATTATCATTTAATCTGTGATGCTCATAAAAATCTTGTAATTTACCAGTACAATTAACCCAATGACATATTGTAAGAGTTCTCTCTCTTGTGTATATTGCAGACAACTACCTTGCTTGCCCCAGGAAGTAAGTGTAATTTGACGTAAGGATCAGATAGACCATTGGAATCCATAGCTTTCAGTCCCTTCAATTTCAAAATACATGTCAATTATCATATTGTAATTTAGTCAGAAATGCTCCACAATATATCAATTTCATCAGATTCATTAGCAGATTATGCATTGGATATATTTTCTAACATTTTCATATCAAATGATTCTGCTCTATCTTAATATCTACTTACTCTGGCTCTCACAATGGTACAATGAAGAGCATTATTAGTGGCATCATACAGTAAAGACATTTCTAAAGATCCCAATGGGGTACCTAAAAATACATCATCAAATACCTTAATGCTTACATGGACAACAAAATCATCAGCATTTCAAATGATTCTAAAGTGATGTACCTTTATATAATTACCATCAAAACATGGGTAACAAAAGTAAAGACATTTGAAATGGCTAACTTATAGATACTGTAAAATGAAGAAATTCGGAGCATACACCATCAAATACATCAATAAAAACAACTTGAACTTTAAAGGTTTTTTCAAAGAGTTTTCCTATATATCAGCATAAAACATTTTGATCCCCTAGTGTGGCCCTAACCTACCCATGGGGACCTTGAATTATACAAACTGGATCTTTTCTATGTCAGGAAGCTTTTATGTAAATTTCAACTTTTCTGGCCCAGTGGTTCTTGAGAAGATTTTTAAATGATATGTACCCCCCATCCTATTTTTACATTTTCGTGATTATGACCCCTTGAGAAGGGCATTGCCCTTCATTTGAACAAACTTACCCCACCCCCCTCCCCTTCACCCAAGGATGCCTTTTGACAAGTTTGGTTGAAATTGGCCTAGTAGTTTTGGAGAAGTCGAATATGTTAAAAGTTTACAGACAGGCAACAGACAATGGGTGATAAGAAAAGCTCACTTGAGCTTTCAGCTCGGGTGAGCTAAATACACTTCAGCGTAATTAGTTTGATTTACAAAAGGATAAGCACATCCATTAAACGACATCAAATTAAAAAGTTGAAAATATGAAATTTTTTTTTTACTCAATGCCTGTGCAACTTATCTGAAAATCAATCATGTGAAGAGATTTTTGCTCATCAATTGTGAGAAAATTAAGTCATATGTTACATGTCTGTCAACATATTCAAATGATAAATATTATAAGTGTTTTGTGAGAAAATGAATGGATTTCAACTCATGATTTAAGTGTTTAAAAACCAGTTTATATATATATATATATATATATATATACCCACTTCTATCTAATGAAAATACATTCCAAATCTCTTTAGCTTATACAATTACATTGTATAAGCGCACATATATTGTAAAATTTCAAGATGTCATCTGTCAATTTCCTTGGTTATTTACCTCCAGTGGGACTGTCAGGGGAAGAGAGGCTGTCTTCATGTTCCTCTGAGAGGGAGTGATTATTTTTATATTTGCTAAAAGCATCATCAATGTCTGCCTCATCTACCAGTTTGGTTGGAGGATGTTGATCACGTGACCCATTCGTCCCATGATGAATCAGACCTAAGTTTTAAAAATCAATTCCAATTATGAAATTATTTGTATTACATCTAACTGCTGAATTTTTTCAAATGCTTTTAATTAACAAGTGATATTGCCATATTGGCTTAAAATATGATTTAGAAATAAAAATAAAAATTAATTTACATATATAGATGGTATATCAGTATAAGTATTTCTGCTTGCAGGGGAATACATTGCAATGCTATTACTACCAAACTTTAGAATATAGTGCATAATGATTGGAATATTTATCTTGAAAAAAGATATAAAATTGTATCATATCATTGTATCTATTCTTATGAAATGAATGCATTTCACATTTTTTTCATTAGTTCTTGTAATTACCAACATTTACTTAATAAAAACAAAAAGTCCCATTCATAGCTATATCTTCATTTCCAAAAGCAAACCCCTTCACATTATGCTTTTCTGGGCACAAATCACATCCACATGTTCCCCCTAAAATCTGACCACTTTGAAAGGCTAAAATAAGGTGTAATTGTACATTGAATAGTCTTAGCACCATAAATTAAGTCTTAATTGTGACAGCCTGAATGCAATACTGCACTGCAGTAACCAGATGCAGTAATTGCATGAAAAAGATTGTGGATATCAAATATAATAAATGAATCAATGATGGATGTTGCCAAATATGAAAGATTTACCTTTCCTTTGGGAGCAATTTATGTTGTGGAAGAAAAACAGTGTAAATTGATCAAATTTGTGCAATATTTCTTCCAAAAGAACAATCATATCTTATGTTTGAAAAAACTCACAGCAATCTTAATACATAGGATTTGGTAATCAGGATTTACTGTGAGAGATTTCCATTGATACTGTAAAAGCCAACAGCTAAAGATACAGGTCAATGAAATCATTGTCAAGATATTTTATGGCAGACTCATCTATGCCAATAATCATTAGCCACTTCACAAATTTCCTGATCAAGGAGCTGGAATTTCCACCATTAGAGAATGCTTCAGTCTATCCCACACTAAGCCCTTTATCTCTGCGTTAACTGATGGGCCAGTCGTGTCATTAGGTAAAGCAGTTTGTACTCCATGCAGTAGTGTAAAGGACAGGCCAGAATCAATAAAAGCCATGTCACTCGTGATGTATTCTTCCTTTTAAGAAGTTTCTACTGCAAATGAAGCATGTTTTATTCATCATTATCAATATATCATAGGACTCCAAACTCCATTCCTGTCACATCTATAAAGACTGTTCCCCGTTCTGTAAAACTACTGGTACATCTGCCATTTGTACTAATGTTTTGCCAATGGTAAATCACTATTGGTGAGCAATCTCACAGGTCAAATGTTGGTAGACTTTGTTCCACACTTCCTGAGTCCGGGAATACCTACCCTACGGTGCCTCTGTGATGTAGTGTGAATGGAGACAATAGGCGTAGTTTGCGACAATACAGTAACATGATGGTGCAATAATTAGTAATATTAATGTGCAATAATTCATAATGTTTCCACTACAGCAGCACATTCATTATTAATGGTCTTGAATAATTGTTACATATGTCAATCGCCGATTGTCAATGCTGCAGCTTGGTTGCCGAAGGTGGCATCTTTAATTTTGTTAACAAAACTCTTTCAGTTAATAACATTGCCTTTAATGAATACTGATACCAAATAACCTTCACACCTCAAGGCCTTTGCACTTTGCATAAAAATGTCACAATTTGAAACTTGGGCTTGACATTCAAAGTTTGGTTGGTTCCGTGCAAGTTTGGGGAACCTGCAGGCAATTATATCGCTTGAGTTCGAATTTACCGTTAAAGATAGAAAATGACAGTTTCTCACTATCAGATTGTTTAGTGTGTTTTACATGTACATGTAATAACAATGTAGTCAATCTAACTGACATAGTGTAACGATAGCAGATGAGCGGATCATAGGATCTAATCTTAATTAGATTGCAATGTAGTGAGACAACGAACAGCAATATTACGCACATTACTCAAATATGTGATAAATTCTGTCAATTATTATGTGGCTGATGCCTTACTTGTTTACTAATTATCAAGCGAAATCTGAATTACGAATGGAGCAATTTCACCGAGTGGTTTATTGTTACAAAAATTGAGTAATGTTTTAGTCCAAGCCCAACTTTTTAATAGCGACATTTATAAAGGGTTTGTATGCAAAGCACAAACCCCGGACAATGTGAACAAAGATGGTATGTACAAAAGGCACCCAATGATGGAATAAGCATTTAGGCCTTTGGGAGAAATATGAATGCACTCACTATTTTATGATTAAGGATTAGCAACACCATGTGACTTTTTGGAAGTAAATCATATTAACATGAAATATCAAAGAAAGATTTAATCTCATTTTGCAAAATCAAAACATGTTCTGTACTGGGTTCAATTTCTAGAAGGTGGTATGAAATCATATACATCTGCTACTCTTTTTTTCTTTTTCCAACAACTTTTCTGTATAATTTACAAGCTTTAATTTTGGTGCTAATGACATTTGATCATATCTATACCTCCTAAAGTAAGATTTTTATAAAGAAATTTTCAACAGGGAGCTACATGAGACGGGAGTACATGCTTCGTACTTTCGAGTTGATAAACCCCCTAAACTGCATCAACATCCTTTTGTTTTGTTTTTATTGAAGTTACATTTACCATGATATATTATGGCATTTTCTGCTCATTAACATGGAATGTTTTGTTCATTGACCTTCCATCCTTGTTAACATATTAAATACCACTTCATTTAGCCATCCATAAAACACAATTAATGCTGAGCAAATACAGAATTATTTATCAATCCATAATGAGTGCCATTTCACTACCTCTTCCATTGATTTTTGCTTGAGGCGATAATGAAGAGATATTTTGGATTTTGCACTGTAATCTTTAAATGACAATATTTACAATAATAGTGGTAATCAATTTCCATAAATGGCACTTGAAGACTTTCCATCTGAGAATTGTTGGCCGACTTGCCAAGGAAATCTGACAATAATCAATCCTCATAAAAGGAATAATAGTTATCTCATGATTTTGAAATCCTGTACTGTATAAAAAGCCATCCAAATATCTGCGATTCTGGTTTGATCAACAAGCATGATTGAAAAAATTTGAAAGATTTTATTCAACAAAACAAATGTGTACAAAAAATCCAAGCTTCTTAGAAATTGTGTATTGCACGGTTGCCACTAACACAGTATATGGAATAATCAATGTTTACAATGAGACACCTCAAGCATTAAATTGTAACGCGTATTTGAAAAAAAAAGATGTGCAAAAAATAATGTGTTATATACTGCAGTATTGTGTTTTCCAGTCCATATATTAAGCTGATTTTCTCACATACTTAATGCATTAGCATTTCTATTACCATAAATAATGCTACTTTTCCCCGACAGTCAATTAGTATTCTCCCAGGGATAAAATTAAACTGGATTAGTATAGATTTAAACTGAGTAAGGTTAGAACAATATGACAACACACAGAAACAAAGTCTGCAGTCCTACAGAGAAATCTGCAATTCAGCACTACGCATTGTTATACACTTTCATTTTCCCATATATATAAAATTACAGCAATTAAAAATCAATATTTTGACAGTTAACCTTAAAAAAGTGCCGAATTTCTTTTAATCCTGATCAGCTGACTGGGTCCTGGTCAACAGTCTAAGAACTGTTGAACAGCTATAAAACTGTTGACTGATTGTCTATTTTCATTGGATATGCATGTCATGTGATCTTCAATTCACGTCTGCAGTGCCATGCATTTTCCACAAATTTTGCATTTAATAATATTACAAACTGCAACATCATATCTAACGGAAAGGCAGCTCTGTCACAAAATCCTAACATTTTCGTGAATATTCAAGCAGAGGAAATCGTTTCATTCAATAAGTGAACATGTAATATGGTGGTAAATCAGCATCGTTATATTTTGTGTATATATATTTATATAATTACTTACATTTCAACATGAAAGTTGCATATAACAACAGTTATAGACCCAGTCCTCAGACAACAGCTGTTCTGCTTGACCTTGAAATGGATCTGTTGCTATTAGCCTATAGCTTTGGGCAACAGATCCGTTCTCAGGTCAAACAAAACAGCTGTTGACCTCAGATACGGTCAATAACTGGACAATAATTCTTTATTGCTAAGTGCAGAATCAGTCTCAGGCTGAGTGTGGACCTGATCCACAGGGCAGTATTTATGAACTCTCATCCACACTCACTAATAGGCAGACACCCAGTCGATCCACTGAGCACACTCCTTTCTTTAATATCTAATAACCAGAGATTTTAATGGTTGGCAAACATATGTATAAATCATTGAAAATATGTCACATATCATAAATTCTATAAATAACACATCCACTTAATATTCTTATTTGAAAATTGATTATCTTAAAGCTGATGTCACAGTGTGCATAGTTAAAATTTCCATGACAAGTCTTGTGTAATATGATGAGATATTATCCTCAGATGTACGTTACTTTCACATATCTCATGTTCCTCTCATAACAAAATATATCTAGACATGCCATGTCGAAAAGTAAAATATCATGTTGAAGTGTTGTGACACTTTCTTAAATTCAAATAACAATGTAATTTTCCTCAGAGTATTTTAGAATTAGATGAATAGGCCAACTAATGAATATACCACAAAGTTAAATACTATATTTTTTTTTAAAGAAAAATTATGCAATGATTATACAAATAAGTTGTGCCTGCAATTTGTTTTGAAGTATTAAGCTTTAGGTGTTTTGATTTTTGCTGATTGCAAACATGCTATTGGAACAAGAATGAATGAACACAGACTAAAAAATAGAAAGGAAAATAAAATGAAAAGCAGAATATGATAGTAACACTGACTAAGAAGCTAACTGTGCACAGACTAGGACTACGACAACAGACAGGACACAGTGTCTACATACACTACCTCAGGACTAGATCACAGGTGTAGAGCACAAAATAGAAATCCCCAAGTCATGGTATATATGTATACCACTCAATAACAATTCATTAAAGACAAATTCTAGATCTCTTCCAAAGAGATATACTAAAATTTATAAAAATTCTACTTTTTTCTACATAACTGAACCTGCATAATAAGATAGAATTACATTTTTTAAAGACTAACAACTGCCAATTGCATCTTTAGACAATCTTATATCTGGGGCATGGTGGACGCATTCCATCCTGTAGTATCTACAAACAATGCCTCCAAATGTCTTTTTTTCTACTGCCCTCCAGTATCACTTAATATCAGATCAAGACAGTTAACAATTATAGCAACCAGAACTGGATCAGGAAAATAAAACACAGCAAAGACTAAGATGTCCAACAGGTAAGAAGGTCAGGTCACAGTCATGGTGAAGCTTGGGTCAATGATATCGGTAACGATTGTCCCGAGCAGGCTGGCTTTGGGGAGTAGAAGAATGGTGATGTCGTGGAGTGGAGATTATGCCTGAGAAAGCAATAAAATAAAGACTGCGTAAGACCACCACCAGAGGGAGCTACAGGGGGAGGTAACTGGGTAAAACAAGGGAAATGCAGGATGCAATTAGCAAACATGTAGATGAATATATGTTAGATGTGAAATGTCATGAAAATTGTGCCATATTGCAAGTTTAATGTAAATCTTATATCTAATGCAAACCACACTCTTTTTACCGGTAAGTGAAAAGCATTAATGACCAAGCTTGGTCTTGAAAACCAGAAGAAATTCTGAAGGGTCTTTATTTTCTATTTTTATCTTCTTCTTTATCTTAAACTTGAATGAAAATTGAATGTATAGACTTTTCTACTTCAGCTAACTTCAAACATATTTACAATGCAAGCTGAACACTTTTCTATAATTGTTTGAAATTTTTGTTTTGTATAAATGATTCCATACAACAGATCTGCCATCACAAATTAAGGTGATCATCCCTACAAACACTTATTTTGCACATTATTTGTCATGTTGTTCTGCACTTCACGTACAAAACAAGGACTCCCTAAAGCAGGGCTTTCCCTCAAAACATGGCATTATGTAAGAACAAAGAATTTCCAATTCTAGTGACCTTAACCTTTCATGGTTCAAATTGAAAAGCAGTAGAATCCAAAAGTTCAAAACTTTAGATAGCATTCTTACAAGTGCATTTGAAATCAAGTATAAGACACATAACAGAGTTTACTTGGAAATATGACTTTTCCTTTCAGAATCCTTGATCTCTTACAATTAACAATGAAAACTACATAACTGTGACAAAAGTATATGCTATGGCAGAAACATATCTTAAATCTTGACAACAAAAAAGTAGGAAACTTCCCTTTAAAGACTATGACCTTTCACTTACAACCTTGAAAAACAATAGAAACCAATGTCTTTACAATATATCACTCCTGCAAGTTTGATAAAAATTGGGCAACAGATGAGGTGAATATCTAGTACAAACACACAAACGAATAGGCAAGTTACTTCATCCCTCTGAAACTTGGTTAAATAATAAAAAAAAATTTTGTTTTTTTTTCGCTGCATATAGATTTCTTGAATTTTGAGGAGGAAACATTTTAAAAAACCATTTTAATGTAAGAATTATCTACACATGGAAAAAAAGGGTAGAATCTTTGACAGGAATACACACCAATATCTTTGTAAGCCTACTAAAGTATATCCAAAGTGTTCAACTTTTAAACTACATGTACCTCCAGGACCCAAGACCTGACACAAATACATGTACATAAAATTGAGGAGAACTTTGTAGTTTGAAAAATGCATCTAGTATGTGAAATCACTAAAAAGCAGAGCTTCAGATAGCTTATACAAAGATACTAAAATTCAGAATCACTGGGTCTTTAGTATTTTAAAAGCTAGGAAAAATCTGCTGTTTAATCTTACATTTCGGAAATTCTTTGAAACAAAAGTTGGTTAATGTTGTATTCAATCTTACCCCCAATGCTTTCATTGTCTGTATCGTCATGGGGATCATCACCACGACTACTCTCAGTGGCACTAAGATGTCCACCATAATAGTTGCTACTAGTGATGCTTGGTCGTTGATCTTTGTTGGCATGGTTACCATAATACTGACCACTAGTGGAACTTGTTACGCTAATATTGTCACTCTCTGAGAATCAATAAAAATAAAAACCTATTCATTTTACCTACTTATAAACACTTACTCATGATAACATACACAGATATAAACAAATGTTGACAGCTCTAATCTATCATACAATACATATCTTAATATATAGTTTAAAAGTTTGTTAGCCTCAAATGTTCATTACTTTGTTAATTTCAAGATGCATTTTCTAGATATTTCTTATATAAAAACTTGAAAATTATCAGCTTAATTACTTAAAAATTCACAGAGCCACTTAGGCCCTTGTGAACCATGTCCTTTGCTACTATGTATTGTGTATTCGGGCAACTTGGAGAATCTCAAGTGATCAGGCACTGCAGTAAGATTTCCTTACACTCAACACTTTAAAATCATCAAAGAATGTAGCTGCAAAACTAGCTCTCCAGGAAAAACTAGGAAATAGCAGAGAGCAACAGATCCACCCCTTATAAAAACCTTCAATTTACAGCACAAATTTTCTGTGCACAATTAAGGTCTTATATCACTGTATTCTTGCATCGCCATCTCAAAATTTTAATATAAACAAGATGTGTTTGAAACATTGATGTCCCCAGATTACAACAGTTTAGTAAATATTTTTCAATGTGAATCAAAGGTCAATTTTAAAGTCACAAGGTCAACAAATTTGGTTGTCTTGCCACAAGGAATGCACATGCCAAATATGAAAGCTGTATCTCTTATGTTGTAAAAGATATGACCAATTTCCAAAACGTAGGTCCATGGTTAATGTTAAGGTCACAAGGTCAACAAATCTGGTATCGTTGGAAAGGTCTTCTCTTAAAAACACACATGCTTAATATAAAAACAGTACCTCTTGTGATTTGAAAGATATGGCTTATATTCAAATTTTCTAAAAGTAGGTCAAAGGTCAATGTTGAGATCACCGGATCAAAGATTTTGGTGTCAGTGGGAAGGTCTTGCCACAATAGATACACATGTATACCAAATATGAAAGTCTACCTCTTCTGGTGTAAAAGATATAACCAAGGTTAAAGCTTTCTGCCACAGACAGACAGACAGAAGAATGGGCCAAAAACTAGATGCCCCTGAATCTTTGATTCCAGAGTCATAATAAAAAGTTCCTAGAATATTTTTTTCTACTAGACTTGCATCAGATCATACCTTCAAACATTCATCAAAGTCCCATGTGAACTGAAAACTTAAAAACAAATTTGTGTATTGATGTAGCAATGTTAGGTTGTCTGTCAATTTGAAACCTGTTGATTATTGTATCTATTCATAATTCCAATACGTAACAAATGTATTTGGTCTTCTTCTTTTTTTTTATCACAAACACAAATAATCTATATAAAATTTAAAAAGATTAGAATTCCTCCAAGTATAACACTCTTGAGTGTTAAAAAGTATACCTGATATTGTATGAAACCCTAGTCTGGTTCTTGCCCACACAACTTTATTTTTGCACTTTGATAATGAAGTGCAAAAACAGAGAGTCAGGGATGGGAATCAAACAAATAATATTTTTAGTCAAACTAAAATGATTTCATTCAAAATATTTAACTAAAAATATTTGTGGAGATGATTTATAACATAAACAAGGCTTTTTCTAAATACAGATTGATAGAGTTGAAAGATGTAAACTTTAATTACTCACATTGACTGGCAATCTGACATGGCTATGCCAACAAACAAAATTATTTGAAGCTGTGAGTAATCGGTTTGCATAGGGTTTGATGAATGTTTGAAGGTATGTTTTGATACAAATCTAGTGTGTGAATATCTTCGAATTTTTTAACATAAGAATTTTGAGATGACAATGCAAGAAAACAACAATAGAGGACCTCATGCACAGAAATCGAAGGTTTTATAAGGGGTGGATCTGTAGCTCTCTGGTTTTTATAAGGGGTGGATCTGTAACTCTCTGGTTTTTATAAGGGGTGGATCTTTAGCTCTCTGATTTTATAAGGGGTGGATCTGTAGCTCTCTGGTTTTTATAAGGGGTGGATCTGTAACTCTCTGGTTTTTATAAGGGGTGGATCTTTAGCTCTCTGATTTTATAAGGGGTGGATCTGTAGCTCTCTGGTTTTTATAAGGGGTGGATCAGTAGCTCTCTCATCTATCCCAATTTCTTTTTTCCAGAAAGCTACAGTTCTGCAGCTACAAAGAATGCATCAAGACACGTTTTTGTTTTGAGGTTATGGCAACACTCAGAAATTGAAAGAACTTTAAACATTATGGTCAGTTGACCTTATTTTTTATGTTTAATATTCCCACCACCAATACTGAGATTCTCCCCTCACCTCCCGAGTCACCTGAGCGTTTGACTGTCTTTCTCTTCCCAATGCTAACTTCATCATCAGAGCTACTGGATGATTCCTGGTCACTGCTCTCTCCATAACTTGCTAAAATAAATTTGTCTTCACTATCAAAATTAATGCATGTATATTATCTTAATTCAGCACTTGAAAATTTCACTAGTACAGTGAAACTTTTCTGATGTGGACATGCTATTTTATCAGAGAGAAAAAATCTTGGATTAGATTAGACAGTTTCTGAAATACTGAGTAGTTTTTAACGATAGAGTTCAAAGTTTGGTGACAAAATATGTGGAAAGTTTACACATCACTTTGGATTATACATCATCCGGATTAGACAAGTTTTACTGTACATCAAATACTGTTTGTGTACCAAATTACTTTATCTCAAACTTGTGGTGTGTATTATTGGATAAATCATGCCTTTATCCGATAAAGATAGTTTTGGTTGTTTAGCCAAATAAAAACAGGACGTAACTTTGTGTTCAGCCAAATCTGTGATGTATGCAGAGTGAAAAATTATAAAGTAATCAGTCTACGATAAATGGAAGATCTATATCAGTGTGATTTCAGACTTGCTGTATCATTGAAATCAGTGTAATTGCTCAGCAAAGCCTAATGAATATACAAACCAACATATGATATTTAATTATTGCAAATGAATAACCTTTTAATGATCATTTCAAAGTTACCAAGATCACATGGTCAAATGTTAAATGGTAGATCTTGCTAATGAGAATCAACCAATGAAATCTTAAAGCTCTGCTGCAAGAGACTGGGCAATTATTGTCAAAAAAGACTTTTTTTTTTAAGAAGTTCAAAGGTCCATGTCAATGTCACAAGTAGAAATATGCTCAGAAACATCTTGTCACATGAAATTCATATTTGATATAGTAAGGTCTCACCTCTTATAGTTTAAATGCTATACTAAATGAAAATCTTTCTGAAAATTATGTAAATTATACTCCATTTTACAGTAAAATTGAGGGCCATGCCCATTACTGTGGGGTGACGATTTGAAGAATCTAGATGTACATCACATTGTGTAACTTATAAGCAAGTTTGATAAAAATTTGACAGTGGTTTTGTTTAAGGAGGTATGCTACACCAGAGAAATTTGACGTAGATGAAAAGTGGAGGATATGTACAACAATATTTTGAAGTTGAAAATTTTCAAATTTACTTTATTTTGTCAAAAAATACAGTTTTAGTAGAAGGTAATCTGAAAAAAATTTAAAACCCCTGCTGGACTCAAACCTGCGACCTACAGGTCAGCAGTCGGTATTCTAACCTACTGAGCTACTCGGCTAGGTATTTAAATGGAAAAGGAAAAGTCAAATATTGCCGATATTGATTTTTTTCATCCATGTTTTTAAAGGAAGTCAGCCATTATGACGATGTAGAGTACTACCATAAATAACAACTAATACTTTCTTTGCATGTTTTTGCCAAATTGTCTCCCTTTACTCGAGACTAAGTCTGTCGGGATGGGACGTAAAATGGTGCCATGTGCCAGATATTAAAGCTCTCTAGCATGCAAAAAACCATTGTTATGGTGTTCAATAAGAGTATTAAAGCTTATAGTGAGCTGTCACAACAACCAAAAACTTTGAGAACTGTACACTGATTAAACTTCAAAGCCAATATATGGGTGAAATATCGCCGCTTTAGCTTAAAACCCTATATAAACACACAATCACCTTCATTTTAGCATATCTCAGAGACCTTTGCTACAGGATACTTGAGTCAAATTGAAGGGAATTGCCCTAAGGATTTGCATGACATAGCCAAAATCTTAAAATGTTCAAATACACATGGCAGCTACATGTATTTGATGAGCTATATGATCTGTTTACAGATTGTTCCGTTCAGACAAGCTAAAAATACAACTCATCTTGTGTCAATTAACATTTTTGATGATACAATTTTTGTATGAAATAGAATATTTGAAAACCAATTCTGACTGGGTGGGCTTTTTTTTTCCATTACAAAAAAAATCCAAAATATATATATGATAATAATACACGAGAAATTTTACAACTCGACTTTTGACATATATCACTAGTAAAGCCACTGTAGCCATTAACTTTGATGTGGAGAAGTGTAAACTAATTATTCTCACCATGACTTGCCCTTCCTCTGTGCCATGTGGTGTGACTTCTAATTGACCCTGGCCGAGACCTCATTGAGCCTGGCACCTCCCGGTGACCTCTGTGACCTCCAACCTTTGAACTCTCTGACTTTTTCTCTGGTAATACATACTTTGGAATTCCTTTGAAAAACCAGGCTCCTGATCGTTTCCAAACCTACGGATAAAAGAAAGAAACATTTCTATGTTTGAAAATTTTTAAATCTACCTAAAAATTGCATCATCAAAAAAGTAAAAACAAAGACAGAAATGAAAAAGAAACAAGAGGCCCATGGGTATTAACAGTAACATTACATTTTCCGGTTTTGAAACTGCCTAAACTCATAACTAAACGTTTTGTAAAATATAAACTTTAGATCTGGGGATTGTTATCATAGAATAATAATCTGCACACAAAAACAAATTCTAAAGACATTCAATCACTACGACCATTTTGGTCCCACCATCATATCAAAACCCCTACCCCTGGGATCAAATATTTACAATTTTGGTAAAGGGCTACCTGCTCCTTCTAAATATTCATTTAATTTCAATTTAATATCAATAGCATTTAAGATGTTATTTAAATGTTTTACACATAAACACTATATGCCAAGTTTGAACTTCTATCCCGAGGATTGTGAAATTTACAATTTTGGTAGAGGTCTTCCTGCTCGACATGACTATGCATTTAGTCTTTCTTACATATGTGAGGTTGTACAGAAAATGATTTTTGACGACTGGTCAATTTCTGGCATTTTTTGTTCTGTCCCTATAAGGCCCGGTGGGGAAAGCAGGAGTCCTGAAATTTACAATTTATTTCCCCCTTGTCCTAAAGATGCAGCATACCAAATTTGAAAAGGATTGGAAAGGGTAGATTTCAAGAAGTAAAAAATATGTTTTACTGTTCATGCGCAACAGATGACACAAACTGACAGACAAACCCCAATAGCAAAAGGTCACCTGAGTGTCTCAGGTGGCCTAAACAAAATATGGCAGCAGCACATATTTTCAGGCTCTTATTTAAATTTTGACCTAAAAACAATTATGAAGTCTAGACATGTTCCTGAACTCTTGGGAATACATGCAAAATTACTGATTTTTAAAACAATACATTCTACAAAGATTTCAAAAGACTAAGAATCCTGACCTCTCGGTATTCGCTGCAGATCTTACACAACCATAACTGTTGTTTATTGCTGTTGAAGGTATCGATGCCACATTTGGTGCAAACTGCCTGAAATACAAATCAGTTGTTTCATTTTAGCTTAATTTTCTTGAATACTCAGACATTTAGTTGATTAACAAAACATCTGAGCACTGGGTATAAACAACCAGTGCATATTTTCCAATAAATGACTGATTAAATTTCTTTGCTCAAACAAAAGTGTTGGCAAAATTAAAATTACAATGTTTTTTCGCAAATAAACCAGTGAACAGAAACCTCCATGGCAATAATAAAAGAGGGTAAATATTTCTATAGCAGGAAAATCTACAGTAATTAATTCTGGAGGGTACGTGCTTTTACCAAGTTACACCAAATCTAGGGCTTGATCTAGATTTATAGAGCTAAATCTTGAAAACTGCATACCCCTTATAAACGCTTTAAAACATGCAGAGGACTAGAATTTGTACAAATCTACCTAATTTAAAAAAAAAATTCAAATATGCTGTGCTACCGTTGATTTTGATATTTTTTCTACCATCTTGTTAATTACGAATTTTTTGATGTAATGAGTATTCAAGTTGAACTTCTAACAAGGTACCTTAAATTGGTTTAATACACAACCCTAGATTCAGGGATTATGATCCGACATAAAATGCATGAGGATGACTCATTATCATATCCATTTAACAAACCACAGTCTTATTGTATTTGTAAAGAAAATTTTCTTGTAAACATATTCCTATACATGTACATTGAGTTGGATCCCCATTTGGGCCCCACTCTGACCACGGGGGATTCATGAAAAGGTTGAACAAATTCAAATTTTCACAGCATTCAGGAAATCTCTTGCCAGTTTTGTAATTTCTCAACCAGTGGTATTTGAACAAACTTGAATTCACCATGCCAAATTTTTTTTCAAAACATATATAATGAACTTATTGAATATCACGAATTACGATTATAAAGAATCAAAATTGTTCATCACCAGCTCCTTGTTATCGGCGTATTTTACTGCAATACCTGTAATTATAGTGTGTGTCAGACAACTTGTAGAGTAATCCCCAAGTGTTAATAAATTAATTTGCATGTGACACAAATGTCCATGTAGCTTAAACTGTTTCAGTGGAGGTAAAAAAAAAATGAACAGATGAGCAAACAAATGGATGACTAGAATATTACATATATTTTTGGGGGGTACAATGTAAGACTGTGAGGTTTTTGTCTTTGGCATTGATGAAAAATTTGGATTACCTCACTAAACTAACTTTCACTGAATACTTTTTCCGCATGGTGATAGATTTGGTTTATTTTAGCGGTTGAAAAGCTTTCTGCCAAAATTTCACTTGACAAATATTCACCCAGTTATGACTTAAGTATGTGCAAGAGAGAAAACTCTTCTTTGTCTGCCAAAATTTATTCCGTTACAATTATTAGCATACCTTTGAGTCAGCAAATCGCCAAATTTTAGACCAGCGCAAAAAAACGCTATACGGTAGGTACCCAAGATCCCATTGATCAATGGACTTACATTTTTGCAGTCATCACAGTGAGTGGGGCTAGCCCCCAGTAGACCAAACTCGTCCCCACACAGGATACACTGAGTTGTTCCATTTCCCATGGCGTTCTTCTTCATGTTGTCCAGTTTCTCCACCAAACGACTGAAAAGCAAAATGTCGTCTTCGTTAAATTTGTCATCATACACAATTCTATGAAGAGGAAGTATCATGAAAGTGCCACTCAAGGTAAATGTACCACAATGAACATCATAAAAATGTACGTCAAGCAATTAATGGATATTGATAATGTTTTCATTGGAGAACTTATACATAGAAATATTGACATAGCTACAGTGACATCACTAAACATATTAGATCCTTGAAAATTTATAAATGTTTCAAAATATAACTTTATACAGCTAATTTTACTGGTATAATCACTTCATATTTCATACAATTCCCAGTCTATATTTTGAAAAATGTTCTAAAATCAAGTATTTTTTGGACCAGTACTTTAAAACTGAGACTAGACTGTCAATGAATAAAACATAGTGTGTATACATAATATAAGATTATGAAATTTATAATGGTGAATTTTGACACTCATTCAATGGGCATAAATATGCACTCACAAGTTAGCTTGCCTATATTTCAGCCAATGTGTGCCAATATTGGCCCACAATAAAATTCTCTAAAATCTCAGCTAAGGACATTTTATATAATTAACAAATCATTAGCTGCATGATAAGACACACTACGAAACTTTAAAGTTGCAAATGTGGGGAAGTATTTGGTGGATCCTCTTGTTACGCTGGATATATCTATACAAGACAACCTTCCTCTCTCAGCACTATTTAATTAATATAAGCTGTGCAAGTCTTCTCAAAGACCATTTATCAGATATCTAATCATGCTAAAGGCTGGTAATTATCATACCACTGGTACATGAATGGTTTGAAAAACAACAGCTATCTGAATACATATATTTAACCAAACTTGCTGGGTGGTGGGTCACAAATCCATATCATATCTCAATAGCTCTCCAGGGAAATTCATCCCATAAAACCAAAAAGTCATGGCCACTGATTTTCAAAGCAGGATTGACATCACAATTCCGTGAATAGCTTACTACAAAGAACTCTCTTTTTTTCAATTAAGAGTTACATATCAAAATTGACTTTCACACCCCTAATCAATTATGACGAAATGAAGTATTGATCAATAATGAATGTAAAACCAACAATTGCAGTAAGGGAGAGAAATTATTAATCCATTAAAATTACACATGATACCCCTTTAAGTGATGTCAATTCCTTTGCATTTTTCTCATTGCCATACTTAATCATTCTGGTTTCCTACAAAGCTAGCTGTCATGAGTTTTGTACATTTCTGGAATCATTGCAGCAGTTTACTATGATGTAACCAAGTCACTCCAGTCTCTACATATCCTCCCAAAATATCAGAAAGTCTTCATTAAAATCCATTATAGCCCCGAGTTCCCATTCCCGAGAACAGAAATATCAAATGCGACAGAAATTCAATGCAAATTGATTTAGCCTGTATACATATCAGTAATGGTTTACAAAAAAATGCTCAAGTCAAAGGAAGCAGTTGTTTTTTGATCAATTAAGTAATCCAAAAATGAATTCTTGCATCTGATAAATGCAGCTTTACAATATAATGGATAATAAAATGAAAATATACAATACATTATCCAATTGTCTATTAGTAAAGTAATTTACAGTGGAGCCTCGTTAATCCAGACACTTTGGTTCCCAGCAAAATCGTCCGGATAAATGAAGCGTCCAGATAATTGAATCGCATATTTTCTATCTTTACATAAGTAACCAATTGCTTACTTTATTGATGCATAGTAAATTAAACACATTCTATCATTGGATTTGACCATTTGCGATAGTAAATAAATTATGATGTTAACATTTACATGTATTTCAAAGCACTAAAATTTAATGTACGTGCTCAGTGTATTTGCCTGTGCTTACATTGTACATACATATGATCCCTACAAATAAATATACAAAACTGTGTTACAGTACCGTATGCACTAAAACAAATAACGAAGCATTTTATGTAACTATAAGTAAATAAATCATTAGTAACTAACATAATCATTTACACTTCAAACATTTCATCACACTTTTACTTTTTAAAGAGGCCGGTAATTTCCATCTGTCACGATTCATGGGTTCGGCGGTCTGTTAAAACAATCTTCATCGTCCAAAGTTGATATAAGAATTTCGTGATTATCATGTCAGTTGACAACATTCTTTAACCGAAATTCAATCTGCCAGAGTTTATATTTCTTATTCTATAATTATCCAAGACAATATCGGGAGAACAAAATCATTTAAGCTCGTAATATCAAGACCTACTACTGCTTTGATCTAGTCACGCTCACCTATTATTTTCATGATGCGATAATAACGGAACAAAACTCGGGTGAAACTAACATTACAGGTACATACAGAATTTAATTGTCATTTTCCTTAAAATGGTAATTTTCTCACTTCTACCCAGAGTTTAAAAATTTGAAAGCAATAAAGCTCTACAACATCGTAACAAGAATCAATCGTACACAGGTACATTCTACATGCGTGACATTCTAAACGTTAAAACCTTATACTACATATACATGTGCATGAATATACATGTATATTTCACGCCAATCAACAGTATAAAATCCAGAATCTAAAAGTATAATTTACACTCTTTAGATTTGAATAAGCCGATATCAATTTACGAATCAGTACAACTGATATGTGTAGCAGTTAAAAAAAATTATCATTACGGCATGATGTTTAATTTATTAATACTATTAGGGTATTGATCAAGACTATAAAATAATATGCTACAGATTTATTTACAAAATTCAACACTACACGCAATAAAGATCTTATGTGCGAAAATTGGCAATACAATGTCTCGATCGGCACGTGCTATGTAACGGATTTATCATCACACACCACCTAATTGGAAGGATGTGTTGACAGGGTACAAGTAATCGCTTCAATTAGACAGTTTGGCTTGTTTTCTTTATAATTTACGCCTTGCTAAAATTGTCCGACACAGACCTTCCCGAAACAAAATTACCGTCCGGATTAACGATACAATTTTCAATGCATTATAACGTTTTGTAGTAAAAAGTGACCGTCCGGATCCGGAACGCGAATTTCCGGATTAATGATGCAAAATAATGTATAAAAATTCCGTTCCCTAGAAAAATCGTCCGGAAGGTGAAGCGTCCGGATTACTGAGGCTCCACTGTACATATTTATTTTTTTTTGCTTGTCCCTTTTAATTTCTCTTAGCATGTGACAGTTGTAACTATATTGACCAGTCATTAGTTTTGACTGTATTATGGCACTGCACATGAAATTTGCTGTATCGAAATAAATTGTGGTTCTTTAAATTGAGAGAGTTAGCAGGTAAATTAATTGGATAATAAAAGTTATTTCATTTATATCTCTGAGAAACAGTCAAAACTATTGTTCCTCTGTGGTGTGGGGAAGACCTCATTGACATATGTCTTGAACTACTGCCCTCAGCCATTGGTCTTCCACACTTCCTCAGGGCAATAGTTCTGGCTGTTTCCCTGAGATACATGAAAGAACTGTATAACATTCACACTAAGGATGATGGATATCAACCTGGGACCCCAATATTAACCTGGAGACCCCAATATTAACCTGGCACCCCAATATTAATCTGGGACCCCAATATTAACTTGAGGGTTGCTTTTGGTCGAGGGTTGACATGGAGTGTTATAATAGGGTTATTGAACTTATATTGGTGAATATTGGCACGAGTTGGCTGTCAAAATGCACGAGCTTGCGAGTGCATTTTGACAGTCAACGAGTGCCAATATTCACCTTATAAGTTCCATAACCCTTTTATCATATAGCTAAAGTATTTAGTTGTTAAATTATATCCCTTTTCACTCAAACTACTCCAAAACAGACGAGAATTCATCAATATTGGCATCTAAGGTGAAGGTGTGTATTCTTAACTGTTCCATATTTAACCCGTCATTAATGCATGAAGCAAACCGATTTTGTAAATGGGGACATCATAATTTATGTACAGTAAAACATTTTGCTAAAGTAAATATCAAATACCGGCTCTGTCAGATTCGGAGAACTGTCGTCTGCCATTTTGGCTTGTTTACATCGTTACAGTAACGTCAATATTGAACGCTCATACTCGGAATGTTTCGAGTGCATACAATTTACGCAATGCAAAGTTAGCGTTCAATAAATTCTCAGGATATTGAACGCTAACATTCTCTAGATTTTACGCAGATTCTATAATAGACTATTTATTAGCTATATAATAATGTAGATTCCTAAACATACGCGAGGAGTTTATTATTGCGTAATTTTGTGAGAGGCATCACTCGTGAAATAAAATTACTCACTTTTAATTTTCTGTTGCTAAAATTCATGTAAGAACTCTTGATTTAATGGATGACACGCGAATTCATGTTCACACGATTTGACGTATCCGAGTGATATCGCCATATTAAGTACTCGACGTGTAAAATAAGGAATCTACAACAAATGTTTTATTGTTACTAAATAGAAACTCAAAAAATAAGACAAACAAAAACAAAAATCATTAACTGAGAATATGTCAATATATTTCATGTTGGGAAATTAAAGTTTGAAACAGGAAAATTAGATCTCTATTGAAAATAAAGCTTGAAAAATTCCAATGCATATGCTTAAATTCATATTAATATGTATGTAAATAACTTTATTTCACTTGTAAAATACTATTTGATTGGTTCCTTTGAATTGTGAAACATTCTTTTACACTTTATAAATTGAGTTGAAATTACTTCATGACTATATATATGATGTCCTGTGAATGACATCGCATTAAGTTACAGCAATTTGCTTAAAATCATTATGAATTTAAATTTTCTTTATTACCTATTTGTCAAATTACATCAAGTGTGATTAAAAAAAATCTATTACCTGGTATAAAGAATATAAGTAATTTCAACACATCATTCGATCAATAGGATATAAAGTTTATATGGCATAAACTGACCTAACTTATTTATATTCTATAAAAAGAGTAGAAAATACTTCAACCTCAGATACAGAAGTTTGAAGGGCAAATTCAGCAAGGATGCATTACTGATCCACAATTGTAAAGATTGATCCATAATGCACGGTTCACATCATGCATTACAGACTTATTTTGCCTGGCAACAATATGTCTATTGTGACATCACTCAAATCATGCATGCAAAGTCTGTAATATTCATTACTAAGTTGGTTATAAATGTATAGTAAATGTATACAATTTGTCTAGTGGGATAATCCAAATTCGTTAATTACATTATGATCTTGAAATTGAACAATGAAATCCATGTACAGATTGTTTTCAGAATTCAGCTATTGTAGCATCATGGTCATATAAAAGTTGCTACCTTTCCATAATTGCTATTGTTACTATTCTTGAATCGTGGCTGTAATTCATATGCCTAATCCCATGTGTATATGTGCAACATGAAAAGATTTAATCTTTAAAGTCATTCATCCAGTTATCTGTTTCTACAATACTTCAAAATAATTTTCAAATTCTGAGAGCAATACGAAAAAATTCAATTTTGGTCCCGTTCCAATGTCAATGGTCTTCTCATTTTCATTGATCACAAATATCTGGCTTGTACTTATATTGTTGCTCAGTAATAGTGCGACAGAAATGATTAGATTAATTGATCCACAAACTATAGATAATCTGCAATTTGCCTCAGCTTCCTAATCTCCTATTAAACCTATTTATGACTTCGCACATCACGTCTGTTTGCCTTGTGATGAAGATAAACAATGACAGAACAGCCCTGGAAACCCTATGAAGATTTTATGATAGGATTTTCAAGGACAATGCACAGGAACAAAGTCATGCATTTAATCACAATGGAGAAAAAATCAAATAATTTTCTTGGCTACACTGGCACTCTGTTTTGATTGAGGATAAATCCACAGGCAGAATCAAAGATACCAGGTGAAAAGGCTTGCATGATACTAAGTGGTCTGTCGGGCCAGTAATGGGTTAGAATCCCTTAATTCAAATTTCAGCATGCTATAGCTTTAAAAACAAAAGCTATTGGAGTCCAAGTGTATTAGTGGTCATGATCTGGATCCACAGAACAAATAAATAGAATAAAACTCCCCAATGCGTGCGACGTATTGTATATCATCCAATGTTACAGAGAGAAAGCTTACAAACACACGACCTGGGTTACCTGATTTTGGTATGGTTCTCTCTGTGATTTCGTCCATAGAAGTCAATACTCATATACAATCTAAATCTCACTCATTGCTTGAAATTTTGCTGAGGAATCACTCGCACATTTTCTATAGTGATGAGCTTTTATGGACAGCTACCTCTAATACAGTAGAGCAGTCAAAGACTCACCCTATACAAACATTGTTACAGTGAAGTCATGGTTTAAAAAAAAAAACGAAAATTTTCTTGACAGAACCACACGATGGACCAGCGAATCATATCGACTTTTTTATGTAGTCACATACAGTTCTCAATACATACAATAGAAATACGTGTATCTTATTTGACAAGATTTATTCTGATCTTCCCATGTGCAGTTTGATAAGTTATGTGATTCAGGAAGGTATGTAACTCCATTCATGATTTTCAGAAATATTATAGAGTAAGATTTTTGAGAAGAATTTTATTTACAACACACAAAAGGTCTGAGACAATTTCAAATCCTTTCAGTTTGGTCTGATTTCGAATAAAAATGTCACCCAATTCAATTTTCTTTTAAATTGAGTTGATTGAACTGTTGTAATATAATCTTTCTCTTTTAACAAATAAAAAATTACAATCTCAGACTCATTCCTTTACTTGTGATAAATAAGATGCATTTGTGAAACACTGATGCCCCTAAATAACAACAAAGTGGAAGCAGGTCAATGTTCAGGTCACAATGTCAAATTTTTGGTGTCAATAGAAAAGTCTTGCCACAGGAAATACACATACCAAATATGAAATCTCTACCTTGTACGGTGTAAAAGATATGACCAAATTGCCACAGACAGATGGACGGAGAGGCCAAAACTGCCCCGGAGTCTTCCGATTCTGGGGCCATAAAAACATAATGTTAACCAATTAACATTGTAGAAATGTAACATGTAAATACCATATATGGATATCCTATCACTCATTATACTGACTTCAAAAGGTTACATATCTCATGTCTTGTATTCCAAACTGTAAATTAAAATCATGGCTGGAACTAGTGACAATGATGTGTCTAGACATAAAACAATAAATTATCAGTAGGAAAAAGTAATCCCAGAGAATTGACACTGTATGGAGTTTATTTTTGACATAGGGTATAAATAACAGAATTGATTGAAAGGAATCATAATGCACCAACATTTTTTGATGCAATGCACAGCATAAAAAAGATTTACACATCCCTAGTACATAAGCCATGCATGATTTGAAGTAGAAAAAAGTGTGGTATTAAAGAAAAAAGTCTGCTGAAAAGTTTCAGAAAATGTTGCAGTGGGGATATAGAGCTGTTTTAATCATGTTTATTATTGAGACAGGCAACATTTTCTCCAAAACTTTTTTTCCTCACAAATCAAATTCAACAAGTTGAAAGGATTTGTTAAATCAAAGTATGGAAGCAGTTGCTGATGTAGTTTCACTGAATCAGGATTTTTTAAAATCAAAAAATCATTATATACAGGTTTGACTGTGCATTGGGTTGGGTTGGGGGTGGGGTGGGGGTGGGGGGTGAAGGATGATATGGTCAAAAGGTTAGTCCTTTGTCCAGCACCTATCAAAAGTTGTTTTATTGTCCGTAATCTGTGAATAACAGTACAGAAAGATTTACACGAGTTCTCTTTTGACTCCTTCCATAGATATACAACTACTGTCTCACAAAATGTGAAACACCAGAAAAATGTCAACTTCCTACATTCATTTTTCTCCATTACTTGAAATGGAAAACTGAAATATTGTGATGTTGATCAGTCCTGAGAAGAGCACCAGACACATCACTCTCTATTAAAAAGATGAGGTTATTTGAAGCTGGGGCACTACTGCTGAGCAATTACCAGTGAAGACCCTCTCCAGTAAAACTTGCCATGGGCACTCCTTAGATGTTTTACATATAGACTACTATCTGAACAACAGACATATTGATGGATAAAAGAAAATACACAAAGCACTTGAGCTGTTGCCTTATTTGTAGAGGGCCAGGGTCAATTAAAGAGAGGAATTTACCTAATATGTAGTGATTTAGGGTATTCAAAAATCACATTTTACATTTCGACTGCAAACGATGTAATTAACAAGTTTATAATTGGTGGTTTAGTATTAATGGAAATTCGGTTTTATGAGGAAATGGACATATGGTACAAATTAAGTCTATCTTCCTTAAAGCACCTTAGGGTTATATTTAGACCATCGTTTTTAGTGTATCACAGGTGATCACTTCTGGGTATTTAGAATCACCAGGTAAAAGAATGGAAAAAAGTTAGGTAACAATATTTTAACAATAAATGTTATTCTCCTTCTCTCTTTTTAAAAGTTGTAAATTAGATACTGTAGATTCCTTATTTTATGCGAGTACTTATTATCGCGAAATGACTCATGGACGTCAAATCACGAGAAAATCAATTCGCGAGTGCTCTGTTGATCAAGTGTTTTTGCATGTATCTTAGCAATATAAAAATAAAAGCGAGAAACATATTTTCGCAAGTGAAGTTTATCGCGAAATTAAGCGATAATAAATTCCTCGCATACATTTTGTCCAGCCATCAGAAGTACAGGTGGGGCGAGGGGTAGGTGTAGAGGTGAGAGGCTATAGTAATTACCCAATCCTCTCCTGCTCGACTTGGTCAAGGTAGTCTGCCTTGGCAATGACATTCATGATATGCTCCTGTTCCTCCATATTGAGTTGGTCCACTTTATGGAAAGTCGATAATTTGTTGGTGTGGACTGACCATCCTGTTCCCAGTCTGCCAAAATATCAGACCAATAATCAATCAATAATCTGCCAAAATATCAAATCAATATTCAATCAATAATCTGCCAAAATATCAGATCAATAATCAATCAATAATCTGCCAAAATATCAAATCAATATTCAATCAATAATCTGCCAAAATATCAGATCAATAATCAATCAATAATCTGCCCAAATATCAGATCAATATTCAATCAATAATCTGCCAATCTAAAATATCAAATCAATATTAAATATCAGATCAATAATCAATCAATAATTCTAAAACTCTTATGCAATCGGTGTAGTGTACAGTCTTCTTGTGTTAGATACTACGAACAGTAAATGAAAGCTTAGTGACTGGTTTACCTTGCTGAATATTTCATGACCATTTCATTGATTTCAAAATCAATATTAAATGAACTAAAAAGTCTAATTCATCAGAAATTCTATTTAGGAGTGTAAAAAATATGTACACTGTCTGATGAAAAATGAACTCATATAAAAGATTAATCTTAAAACTGTTTGATGAAAGAGACTTCTTGTAAAAATAAATCAATTCTATTTTATCATCTTCCACATACAATGCAAATGAAGTAGGAATGTATGGCATCAAGTCCTTGGGAGAATGCATGTGTTTCTTGATCTGATTTGATATATTTCTGGGATGGATTCATCTCTTTTTCTGTGTTTGAATACCACATCTATACAAGCATGTACTTTCATTTCAATGACACCCAAAAAGGCTCCAAACAATGCTTATTCAATAATATAGTCAATATATGATATCCTACTGCATACTTCAGGAAAAATCTTATTTTTATCAGAATGAAGCAGATGCAGGTACCTCAATCAGTGTGCGTCACTTTCAATACTTTGTAGTGTACAAAGATAATGTAGTTTTGGTAAGCACATAATTCTCTTCTCAGTAAATTTAAAAGAATTTGTGTATGAATGAAATGTCTTCCATCTACGTTTACCAGTATTTCAGAGAAAATCGGCTAAAAGGACCAGAATATATAAGCCTCTTATAATCTCGATGCATTTGTGGTTTCACTTCAGAAATAAATTTTATTTTTGAAAATACATGAAGTTATGCAGCACTAATGCACTTCATGATGTATGCTGACATGAAGCCAGAAGGAAATTCATTCCTTATATTTACATTCTACTTTCATTTCTGTCGGAATTTCCAGTCATTATGATGAAATAGACATACTTAATTCATCAAGATTCATACGCACACTGTTCACAACTGCAACACATTCATAAGGATAATGGCTATATCATTACAATTTGTAAATACATCAAAGACAAAAACATTAGAAATGTAAATATTTCTGAATAAAACATGAATAAACAATTCAAACATTCATATAAAATACAATCTTAATCAAACACACTCACATAAACATTTGCAACTCTTTTCCCCTATGAAATGGAACTACATGTATAGAAATAATGAAATTTTTATGCAATTAAATCTACTACATTTGAATGCCCTTACAAAGTTTTAAGATTTGATCACATGACATGAACAACTGAATTTCTACTACAAGGCCCTCTGCAACGAAACTATATAATATACACACACACAAAGTGGATATCAAACACACATATTAAGCTAAATCTGCTGACTAATAACATTCCAGTATTGTGGAAATGTCCAGTGGGAGTACTCTTCACAAATTCTGGAATACCGGAAAATTTGCAAACATAATTCCCACAGGAAATAATTTTTCTTATCTATAAATTATTACAAGACATGTTTCATTTCTGTAAAATTAATCCCCATGGAAAAGAAATCACAACCCCCAAACAAAAATATTGTCAATTTACAGAAAAAATATCAATACAAAAATGTACTTAGATGATCAAGATAACCGTGTACTTACTTAGCTCTGAGGGCCAAATGTCTGTCGTTCGGACACACCCATCGATCCATGGCACCCGACCCAGTGATCTCTCCCATAGAGGTTCACACAACACTGTAAGTTAGGGCCACACCTCTAGATCCTCCCCACAAAATCTTTACATCAGTCTCAGAAACCTTTGGCTATGGCATGCCAGACGGAAATGAATAAACCTTATCGGAAAACCTGCAAGACATCCACACGGAGGAAATGATGAACAAATGAACATCAATACTTGACCAATGGCAATGCACAGGTCTATGCAATTAACCCTCGGAGATCCAGACAGAAAATTTGATGGCATTTGTCACTTAAAGTGAAATCAGAACACAGTCTCTAATTGATAATCAATCCACTAGTCTGAGAAATACTACCAGGGTATTTTCCATTATGCCTATCTTCTTTCATAAAAACATCTCTTTTATGTCACAGAAATGTCTCAGATACCACATAACAAATTTATGATTATTCAGCTGTATCCACTAAGTCACTACCAAATCTGGTAAAAGTATTGAATATTTTATAACATTCTTTTTGTAATGTCATGAATATTTGCTTTTGTACGATACAGCCGATTTTATTTCCAGATTTAACAATAATCACATCACGAACGCAACATGCTGTTCAGAAGTCAAATTATATCATTATTGTCACTTTGTTTGCTGTCATCAATTTTATGTAACAGCTGGAAGCTCTTATATAATGTAAGGAGAAATATATTAGTCATATTTTAGACTTTGTCTGGGGCCACAACTCTCAACCAACTCAACTAACTGTCCTGCAGAAAACATTTATAAAATGACCCCCTTTCCCTTACCCAAATACACATTACATACTGCAGTGCAGTGTAACAGATGTTGCATTTTGTCGTACAAACTTATAATCAAATATTTCACAGATTATGAGATCTATAAAAGAGCAATATTTAGTACTGTAATACGTTATACTAAAGAGTACTGTGCATGATCAGACTGAATGTAATAGATACTGTCTGAGGCATTGCATAATATACAACTTTTAAATCAAATATTCATTCTGTATAAACATACAGTTATCATACTGTATACGCAGAGTTTTAGTGTGGATTTAATTATAAAATTTATGAAAATTTTCCCAAGGAAACTTACGTTATCACACGCCAGACAGAGTGATTACAATAGGGCACCCGTCGTTATGGTGGGGCCTAATTACAATAATTAAGTAACATACACTGCAATAGAAAATAGACACGATAAACTGTAACCATTCACTGACTTGCACATAGTTATTTAAATTTGAATTTCTTGTTGGAGAGATTCTAACAATATCAGTAATTCAGGCGTTTTCCTTACAGACTTCATACACAATCTCCTTACAACAGATCCGGGTGAGAATAGGTCCTCAGTACCCCTTAGTGACTTGTCGTAAGAGGCGGTTAAATAGGACGGTCTTTCGAATGAGACCAGGTAAACCGAGGTCCCGTGTCACAGCAGGTGTGGCACAATAAAGATCCCTCCCTGTTCAAGGCCAAGCTTTTTAGGCCTAAATTTTGCAATTTTTATCCTTCATCATGCAGCAATGGTGACATCTCCATATGAGTGAAAGATTCTCGAGAGGGCCGTTAAACAATATACAAGCAACCTCACAACAGTACAGATTAATCTTCTCATATTGGTGCAGGTCAACAACCCCTTCACAATAGTAATAATAATTAACACTAGGCAGCTTATTATTGCTTTTGTAGAGAGTAATTAAGAAATGTTCTACAGGACAGCAGTAGCAAACAGACTGAGATAACGTATCTTACAGAATGCATGTCTCAGAAGCTCCTCTCCGGGGAAACAAATCCTTTGGTCCAATACTCTTACACATGCCATCCCATTTATCTGTCTAATGAATTCACTATCAAATTTTGAAAGCTAAAAGCTTTAGTTTTCTTACTTCATACAAGATATTCTCGATACATGCATGTTATACACATATTAAAATATCCCTTTTCATGCCGCCTATAAAAAATAACAATGAAATACACACATGGTTTAAAAGAATACATAAAATGTTGACAAAAGGACCAAGTAGTTCCACCTTCAAACAAACAGTCTAACAAGAGCTTACACAAGGTGTGGCGATACTGTTCATGTAAAGGTGTGTTTATATAAACAGCTGTCATGTCTAAGAGCGATGATGTTATCAGTACTTCAGGACTTGTAAATATGATGGTTTTCTGTCAAAGGGTTCTCAATTATTACAGACCTTTAAAAGCAAGAGGAATTGAATGTCAAAATATTGCATCTGAAATATCAAAATAAAATCAGTCTTACGTAAAATACGTTCTGGACATACTCTGAATGCAATCCTGTATGATTCAACTAAGTAAATTAAGTTCAAGAAATCAAGTAAGGATTGAAAAACGTAATATTTTTCAATTTCTGGACTGAATAACATCATACAGTTTGAAGCTGTATGGCTGAATGGGTCCGAACAGATTATAGACTGAATCCCGGAGATTGTTATGGTTTATGCAGTATTCAATACTAACCTGGAGAAAACAATCACCGGAGCTGTCACACAAAATCCAACCTAGATGAAATTAAACACATTTGTCTGTCAATAAAACACAATCACTGTTAAAACTGGAGTCTATTTGACTAAGCAGAGTTAACACACAAACACAGACCCTGACAGATGTGAAGTTTAGGGAAGCCTCAGAATCAATATGCGGGACCAGTTACTACACACTATAAGGCCTCTATATCAAGCCGGAAAATCAATACAACCAATAAAATGCTTCCTATAATGGTATAAACAGCATCTACTTACTCAAAATTTTAAAATAGTTTCCAGTCAATGTCATGTAATGTTGATGCACCTTTGATATGAAGACATACTGTCTAAGTAAGGGTGTTGTCTACACCAATAGAATTTATGATATCAATTTTCCACTATTGTCAGGCATCCGGTTCAGTTATAATATCCTTGTACATATTCTTAAAAAGGTGATTATTATGTAAAGTCAGAGGATAATACTCAGAACAACAATCTATTTATAGTATTAAGGAGGTATCCTACACTAGATGAAAAGTGGAGGATATGTACAAAAATATTTTGAAATTCAAAATTTTAAAATTTACTTTATTTAGTCAAACAATGCAGTTTTAGCTGAAAGCAATCTGGAAAATTTTTTTCAAACCCTACTGGAATCGAAGCTGCGATCCACTGTTAAGCAGTCGATGTGCTAATCTACTCATTTAGGTAACGATTCTTGAAATGAATAGACAAATATTGCTGATATTTATATTTTCATTCATGTTTTCAAAGGAAGTCAGCCATTATGACAATGTAGAGTACCTCCTTCATTATAACCAGATTTCACTACTGGAAGTGGATCAAGGAAAGCTCTATTCAATAGTGAGAACTAAAAAGTATTTTTACAAAAAATTATCTTACCCTAATTAATGCCACCATCATGCATGCACTCATTTTGTACTTAGAATATACATTAGCTGCAAAATCGTAACTTTTAACCAAGATATATAACATTCAGTCCAATGAGAGACTGTAAATGCCTTTCCATCTCCACAACAGCAGATGGAGAGATAATGGAAAACCTATACAACTGAGGGAAAACCTCAAGAGTCCTTGGTCTGATAGAAAACAGAATTCCTACATTACACATAGTTCTGTCACAATACTAGGCAGACAATTAATCTTCATTTTACAGCTGAAATCAGAGACTAAAAGTTGATCGACTTTTCCCAACAAAGTGTTTTGGTAATTCAACTACATGTACTTTTCATTCGATAATTTCCTGAATGTGGAAACAAAAGTCAGAATTAATACATATGGGAATTTCATCGTGATTAACCAATATGCCTCAATGCATTAATTTCTCGTAGATTTAAATATCATTTTATCCTAAACTAGATTTCTCCTATTGGAAATGTGTCTTTTTTCAATGTAAACAGCTGCTTTCAGAGTAAAAAAAAATTGTGTCGTCCAAAAAGATTTTGTTTACATGATGACTGTTTCCCTTTACAAAGAACAGCAAGCATTTAAGCACATACCAGTTTGCACACCTTTTTACAGATTTTGATACCATAACCTATCAAATAATGGCAAGTGCGACAAATCCTCTTTTACCGATCTTTTGTGTATTAGACACTCTATAAGTTTTGGACCATTCTTATGGAGTACCAGAGAAACATGCCCTTCTTGGTATGATACATACACTGTGACTTAAAACATCAGTCAATATATTTTTTCAAAACAGATAAAATGGATCCATGCACATCAGGAGCTTTCATAAATTTGCATAATTACCCAATTTTAAAGTTACAAAAAACATGAGAAAATTACTACTGATCACCTTAGATTTCACTGTCAGCGAGTCATTCTGCAATCTACACAAGTCAAGCAAGTCATTCGACTATCTACACAAGTTAAGCAAGTCATTCGGCTATCTACACAAGTCAAGCAAGTCATTCGGCTATCTACACAAGTCAAGCAAGTCATTCGGCTATCTACACAAGTCATTCGGCTATCTACACAAGTCAAGCAAGTCATTCGGCTATCTACACAAGTCAAGCAAGTCATTCGGCTATCTACACAAACAATATTTCTGTATCACTGTCAGCGAGTCATTCGACTATCTACACAAGTCAAGCGAGTCATTCGGCTATCTACACAAACAATATTTCTGTTTCACTGTCAGCGAGTCATTGGGCTATCTACACAAATTCACTGTCAGCAAGTCATTCGGCTATCGATAAAAACAATATTTCTGTTTCACTGTCAGCAAGTCATTCAGCTATCTACACAAAAAAAATTCTGTTTCACTGTCCCAGTTGTTTGGCCATGTATACATAAACAATAGGTCAGGCGAGTCATTTGACCATGTACACAAACAATTTATTGGAACATGATACTATGTAAAATTGAGAGTTTTATGTAATTGAATTACTTTCGAATCTTATTATAGAATCCCCTCAATGTCTTCCCATCTTTGCTTGTAAAGAGTTCTGCTCTACTTCTCTCATCTTTACGTACTGAGAACATTGAAGCAAACCCTTAGCTAGTGAAGATACACAAGATGTTTTCTAGCTGCAGAACTGTAGCTCTGTGAACAGTGTTCTGTCACAATAGTTTTTCAGAGAGCTACAGTTCTGCAGCTAGATGTTTTCCTGATCTAACTGATGAGCTTAAACATTCTTGAACCATTTTCACACACAAGTAGCAACATCTTGAACAATCTTTTTTAAAAGAGGGAAGTGAACATTCCCCCCTTCCAAGACCAGTTAAACTCTTCTACAAACATCATTTTCAAGTACCTCACTCTGCATGTTTTTAAATTCAATTAAATTAACCTGTCATTGAAGGTACTCATTTATTGGGCAAATCATTACATTAGATTTTACTAAATATATGTACTGGTCATATAAAAATGGGACCCCCCCCCTAAAAATTCTGGTCCCCTCCCAGAAAACTGGCTCTAAAGTACAGGGTAGGTCCCCTCCCCAAGGATACTCACAATAGAGTAATTCTTAGAATTCCACTCCAGAGTCGACTTTCCGGGGGAGAAATTCTGTGCTAGTGCACAGCTATATAATGGAATTTCCCCCATTCTAAGTTCTCTCCTTAATATTCCACTTTGTGCCTTTTTTTTTTTTACATACCATATAACATTGCGGTTGAAATTTTTTTTTGTGAAATAGTAAAATTATATTTTGCATTTCCATTTTCTGCAGTTGCATATTACATATAGATTGCAATTTTTGGTATCCTCAAAATTGACAGCAAAACAATGGCCAACTGCAGAAAATACCTGTTAATACGGTATGTAGTATTCATTACTTTATTGATACCTCACATTTCAATGACCACAATGTTAACATTCTTCAACTCTGCAAGAATTGTAAATCAAAATGGTAAGAAATTCAGCCATGAAAGCACAATTTCCTCCAGGGAGAAAACCCAAATCTAGAAATCTTAAAGAAGGATTTCTGGAGAGAAATCGGATTATAGGGGAAATTCCACTCCATATTACTGAAATTTACATTAAATTAAAATGTCATTAAAAAGCACTTCCCTAACCCATAACAGGTCACATTTCATTCCTTTATAGATTTATTGTTGTTAATTACATATATATCCTATGGCATCTTAAGTAAATATGGAGTTACATCCACCATTTTAGGGGTTTGCAGTTTGAAAGTATTAATGTAAATATTCTACATGTATCTGTATTTCAGTAACTTACAGGATTTCTGTCATTATAAGAATTTGTGAACGACAAATCTAACCCAAATCAGATCTTTAGATCCGCAAATACACCACAAGCTGTGTGAGCAAGCCTAATGACCTATCTTCATCAGGTTGGGAAACATCTTATAAAATATGATTTTTTTTCAAAACAAAAGACCCATGGCAACATTGATCAAACATGAACACCAAGAGACATAGGGCACACAATTTTGTCTATGCTACATGAGGTTACTTATGTATCAATAATTATAAAAAGTACCAATGTATATCTCAAAAGATTCTGAACCTACTGAACAAAGCTGAAACTACAGTACATGAGACTGCTTGCATACTGATCTAACAATTTGTACCCTTCTAGTTCTTGAGATGAAGAATTTGGACCATTTTTCTCATATAAAACTATTTTAAACTTTGAATCCCCCATCACTTTTACAATTTTTTCATTATCTGCCCTGGAAATAGGACATTGCCCTTCATTTCTGCATACTTGATACCCCTTCACCCAAGAATGCATTGTGGCAAATTTGGTTGAAATTGGTCGGGTGGTTCTACAGAAGAAGTAGAAGATGTGAAAAGTTTCAAGATACCAGACAGATTTTGATCAGAAAATTGAGCCTTCTGGTCAGGTAAGCTAAAAACCATTTCCATTGTGCATTTTCCAGCCAGTTGATTGAAGGCTTTCTGAGTTATTTAGTTTGGATGTCACAAAGTACGGTGATGTCAAAGTGACTTCCTCCAAACTTTCATATATCAGCCGATAGTGAACAATCAATTAAAGTATTGTAAAATGATTTTACAATTAAGTTATTACATAACAAATCAACATATGTACTGTATATATAAAGACAGGTTACTAAAATATTGTTAAGACTATGAAACAAGAGGCCCATGGGCCACATCACTCACCCGAGTCACCATGACCCATATTTAGCTAGGTACCCAATCGAAACTCCTTGAATGTCTTGCGCACTCGACATAGATCTCGGATGTAATACGATGGCATCCATGAGTGAATTTGATGCATTGCCAGTTAAAGATTTTCAATACATATTCGCATGTGTAACTTTGATCCCTATTGTGGCCCCACCCTACCCCCCGGAGCCATGATTTTTACAAACTTGAATCTGCACTATGCTTTCATGTAAATTTCAACTTTTCTAATCCAGTGGTTCTTGAAAAAGATTCATAAGATTTTCTCTATATATTTGTATGTAAAACTTTGATCCCCTATAGTGGCCCTACCCTACCCCCGGGGACCATGGTTTTAACAAACTTGAATTTGCACTATGTCAGGAAGCTTTCAAGTAAATGTAAACTTTTCTGGCTTGGTGGTTCTTGAGAAGATATTTGTAAAGATTTTCCCTATATATTAGACTAAGTATGTAAAACTTTCTTTGATCTGCTATTGTGGCCTCATCCTACCTCCAGGGGGGGGGGGGGGGGGGGGGGGGGGGCGCATGATCTGAACAAACTTGAATCTACTTTATACCAGGAAGCTTTCAGGTAAATCTTCACTTTTACGGCCAAGTGGTTCTTGATTGATTGATTGTATATTGTTTAACGTCCCTCTCGAGAATATTTCACTCATATGGAGACGTCACCTTTGCTGGTGAAGGTCTGCAAAATTTAGGCCTATGCTCAGCGCTTATGGCCTTTGAGCAGGGAGGGATCTTTATCGTGCCACACTTGCTGTGACACGGGACCTTGGTTTTTGCGGTCTCATCTTGAGAAAAAGACATTAAGATTTTCCCTCTTTGTTCACATGTAAAACTTTAATCCCCGCTTGTAGCCCCATCTTACACTCAGGGGTCATGATTTTAACAAACTGGAATCTCCACTATGTCAGGAAGCTTTCATGTAAATTTCAGCTCTTCTGGTCCAGTGGTTCTTGAGAAGATTCTTTAACAATGACCCCACCCTCTTTTTGCATTTTTGTGATTATTTCCCCTTTGAAGGGAGCATGGCCCTTCATTTGAATAAACTTGCATCCTTTCCACCCAAGGATGATTTGTACCAAGTTTTGTTGAAATCGACCCTGTGGTTCTGTAGAAGAAGTAGAAAGTATGAAAAGTTTATAGACGGACAGACGACGTACAACAAGCAATCAGAAAACCTCACTTGAGCTTTCAGCTCAGGCAAGTTAAAAATGAAAACAAATCTGAAGAAATTAATAAGGGAATAAGTGAAGACAACAATTGTACTACACTCCTTGTTGGGGAGGGTTAAGGGTGCCTGACCTAGTGCAAGCACATGCTGAGCACAGCAGTATGCAACTAGCAACATGTCATAGTGTCTCCTCATTAATCATAAGATTTTATTGCATTTACCCACTTTAATACATATTTGATACAGATATACAGCTACATGAATACACACTCACAATTTGACTGACTTTCTCACTAAACAAAGATAATCTGTTCTTTACCTTCCCAAAAGCAATGGCCCATTTTTCTAAATCTAAAAGTTTCTGTCCCTCAATATAGATATTGATTAGACAGTTTAGCACTTTTTGTAACATTCTATTTCTTGATGGGTCCTTCAGTCCCTTCATACAAGAGAAAACACCTCTCACAGTTTGCAGTAGACACAGGCAAAACAAGTCTTAGTTAGTCATGGAAAGCAGTCTACAAACTGGTCCAATTTTTGGAGGGTCTGCCTGAATCCCCTTGCCCGTAAACTCTTCTTTTTGGAGGGTCTGCCTGAATCCCCTTGCCCCTAAACTCTTCTTTTTGGAGGGTCTGCCTGAATCACCTTTCCCCTGAACTCTTCTTTTTGGTGGGTCTGCCTGAATCCCCTTGTCCCTGAACTCTACTTTTAGGAGGGTCTGCCTGAATCCCCTTGCCCCTGTACTCTTCTTTTTGGAGGGTCTGCCTGAATCCCCTTGCCCCTGTACTCTTCTTTTTGGAGGATCTGCCTGAATCCCCTTGCCCCTAATTTCACAAGAAGTTGTCCAAACCACTCCCACTCTGTTGTGACTTCCTCTTATGTCCCAGTAGATTGAAAATTGTCTATCAAAGTCTAAAATTTTCAAATAATTAGTTTCATTTATACATTGCAGTCTTTTGAATCAAAATTTCTAATCATACCCGTAAATATGCATTCTATGACTTAACAGTAAATTACCTATAGTTTTGTTTGTTAAATTCACTCCTGCTCGGATGCATCATCTCTGAGCAGGTCCGGGTTAAGGACAGAGCATTGAGAATTGGATTGTCTGAAATCTTTCATTCAAGATTTTCTATCACATTTTTTCAAATATTGGCAGAATATATTCTCTGTAAATTTTGAAATGGGTCAGCACCACCTTTCACCCCATGTCCACACACCCGGGAGTTCCTCCACAACCATGCTGGTAGGGCATGAAGAAATCCACAATGACACCTGAAGGAAAATATAGATAATTCAAATACTAAGCAAAGCAGTTCATTTCTTTTGTTAACTTAGATGATAATTCAAAGTAGAATTAAAGTGAACTTAAATAATGATTCAATGTAGAATTAAAGTGAACTTAAATAATGATTCAATGTAGAATTAAAGTGAACTTAAATAATGATTCAATGTAGAATTAAAGAGAACTTAGATGATATCCACAATGACACCTGAGGGAAAATATAGATAATTTAAATACTAAGCAAAGCAGTTCATTTCTTTTGTTAACTTAGATGATAATTCAATGTAGAATTAAAGATGATAATTCAATGTAGAATTAAAGTGAACTTAATAATGATTCAATGTAGAATTAAAGTGAACTTAAATAATGATTCACTGTAGAATTAAAGAGAACTTAGATGATAATTCAATGTGGAATTAAAGTGAACTTAAATTATGATTTAGTGTAGAATTAAAGAGAACTTAAATAATGATTCACTGTAGAATTAAAGAGAACTTGGATGATAATTCAATGTGGAATTAAAGTGAACTTAAATTATGATTTAGTGTAGAATTAAAGAGAACTTAAATAATGATTCACTGTAGAATTAAAGAGAACTTGGATGATAATTCAATGTAGAATTACAGAAAACTTAAATAATGATTCAATGTAGAATTAAAGAGAACTTAAATAACGATTCAGTGTAGAATTAAAGAGAACTTAAATAATGATTCACTGTAGAATTAAAGAGAACTTGGATGATAATTCAATGTAGAATTAAAGAAAACTTAAATAATGATTCAATGTAGAATTAAAGTGAACTTAGATAATGATTCAGTGTAGTGAACTTAGATAATGATTCAATGTAGAATTAAGGTGAATTTAGATAATGATTCAATTTAGAATTAGAGTGAGCTTTTATATTTATTCAATGCAGAATTAAAGTATACCTGGAAAGCATTAGAGAGTCTTGAAAAATGGAGCAGAACATCTGACAATATGTAGGCAGTGGCTATAAAGTTTTTATTCTTTACAGTCATGCTAAGAGCGGCTGCATTAGCGTCAGATCTTTCACTGGCCCCCCTTTCCAAACTGGCAAGCAGTGTAAGTAAACATGGTCTCACTGCTGTTACAGCCCTGTATATAGGACAGCAATGGAAAATCTGCAACTTCTTTTTAATTAAACTGAGTCCCTCCATGAAGTGTCTGTAAAGATATTTTAATTTTAGATTTAAGAACAATAATTAAAATTAAAAGATTTAATCATTTTTTTTCTTCAAGTTTGCACATAACATTTATAAAATTCAAATTACAATTGTTACAGAATGAGTATTCAAAACATATATACCTCTCTTGCATTCAATTCTTCCATCCTAACAGTTGAATTTTGATAAAACTTGTGAAGATTTTATGTCATATGCTCTTGATGGGATACAAAGTGAATATTGACCAGTGTCTCAAGTCTAGCAGCAATCTCCTTCTGCAAAAAAATAATTTTGATTTAAATAATTAACACTTTTTCTGCAATTCATAAATTCACATGTAATTTAAAACATCTATTTTTACCCCCAATTTCCATCCAACCATCAATGAAGCTCCATCAAAGCCAATTCTTGCCACTGCCCGGAAATGGCAGAAATTTGTCTTCCCCTCTGGAAAGTCTACCAACACCAAGAATGATGTTTTCATCATTGAAAATGTAATGCAGTGATTCATTTTCTATATAACAGTGCAATTCTCATACTAAAAAATTCATATATGTATGAATTTAAACAAGAGGCTCATGGGCCACATCGCTCACCTGAGTCACCTTGACTCATATTTAAAAATTTTCCTATATATTCGCATGTGAAACTTTGATCCCTATTGTGGCCCCAACCTTTTCCCGGGGGCCATGATTTTTTCAAAATTGAATCTGCACTATGTTAGGAAGCTTTCATGTAAATTTCCACTTTCCTGGCCCAGTAGTTTTTAAGAAGATTTTCCCTATATATTTGTACGCAAAACTTTGATCCCCGCTTGTGGCCCCATCCTACCCCCAGGGGCCAAGATTTTAACAAACTCAAATCTGCACTAAGTCGGGAAGCTTTCAAGTAACTATAAGCTTTCCTGGCTCAGTGGTTCTTGAGAAGATTTTTAACTATTTTCCCTATATATTTGTATGTAAAACTTTGATCCCCTATTGTGGCCCCATCCTACCCCCAGGGGCCATGATTTGAACAAACTTGAATCTGTACTATGTCAGGAAGCTTTCATGTAAATTTCAGCTTTTCTGGCTCAGTGTTTCTTGAGAAGATTTTTCCTATATATTTGTATGGTAAAATTTGATCCTCTATTGTGGCCCCATTCTACCACCGAGGGTCATGATTTGAACAAACTTGAATCTGCACTATGTCAGAAAGCTTTCATGTAAATTTCAGCTTTTCTGGCTCAGTGTTTCTTGAGAAGATTTTTCCAATATATTTGTATGGCAAAATTTCATCCCCTATTGTAGCCCCATTCTACCACAAGGGGTCATGATTTGAACATACTTGAATCTGCACTATGTCAGGAAGCTTTCATGTAAATCTCGGCTTTTCTGTCTCAGTGGTTCTTCAAAAGATTTCTAAATAACTCCACCCTATTTTTGCGATTATCTCCCCTTCATTTGAACAAACTTGAAAGCCCTTCACCCAAGGATGCTTTTGGCCAAGTTTGGTTGAAATTGGCCCATTGGCTCTGGAGAAGAAGTCGAAAATGTAAACATTTTTACAGACAGACGGATGGACGGACAACAAGCAATCAGAAAAGCTAAAAAGCTAAAAAGTGTGAGCTAATTGAACAAGAGGTACTGTGAGCAATGCTCACTAAGAATACCCCCCGCTTACCCCAATCTCCCAAAGGGTGTTGGTAATAGGTATAAACTACCTCTTTTCTGAGTGTAAAAAACAAATGGCATGACAAACCGAACCATATTGCTACTTCGATGTCCATTGCGCGTGACCTTTGACCTTTTGACCCCAAAATCGATAGGGAACATCTTCATCCCATGGGTAGTCCATATGTATGATATGGTGACTGTAGGTGGAAAGGATAACGCTTTAGAGCCCGGAAACCATATTGCTACTTCGATGTCCAGTGCGCTTGACCTTTGACCTTTTGACCCCAAAATCAATAGGGAACATCTTCATCCCATGGGTAGTCTATATGTATGATATGGTGACTGTAGGTGGAAAGGATAACGCTTTAGAGCCCGGAAACCATATTGCTACTTCGATGTCCAGTGCGCATGACCTTTGACCTTTTGACCCCAAAATCGATAGGGAACATCTTCATCCCATGGGTAGTCCATATGTATGATATGGTGACTGCAGGTGGAAAGGATAATGCTTTAGAGCCCGGAAACCATATTGCTACTTCGATGTCCAGTGCACTTGACCTTTGACCTTTTGACCCCAAAATCGATAGGGAACATCTTCATCCCATGGGTAGTCCATATGTATGATATGGTGACTGTAGGTGGAAAGGATAACGCTTTAGAGCCCGGAAACCATATTGCTACTTCGATGTCCAGTGCGCATGACCTTTGACCTTTTGACCCCAAAATCGATAGGGAACATCTTCATCCCATGGGTAGTCCATATGTATGATATGGTGACTGCAGGTGGAAAGGATAATGCTTTAGAGCCCGGAAACCATATTGCTACTTCGATGTCCAGTGCACTTGACCTTTGACCTTTTGACCCCAAAATCGATAGGGAACATCTTCATCCCATGGGTAGTCCATATGTATGATATGGTGACTGTAGGTGGAAAGGATAACGCTTTAGAGCCCGGAAACCATATTGCTACTTCGATGTCCAGTGCACTTGACCTTTGACCTTTTGACCCCAAAATCGATAGGGAACATCTTCATCCCATGGGTAGTCCATATGTATGATATGGTGACGGTAGGTGGAAAGGATAATGCTTTAGAGTCCGGAAACCATTGCGTCTACAGACGGACGGACGGACAGACAGACGGACAACCCGATTCCAGTATACCCCCCCACAACTTGTTGCGGGGGGTATAATAAAGGTATAGTAGCATACCTCATTTTCTGATGTTATACACCTGACAAAAAATATCCATCTGCTTCATGACAGCCATCAATAAGAACACCAATGTTTGCTCCTACTGTGCTAGTGGGACTGCTATTTAGAAAGAAATGATCACCTGACATCTCCTGTATTTCATGCTGGCTCTCATAATGTTAATACCCCTGTGTAACAAGTTCAGATATGGACAGCCAATTACTTTAGCAAACTCCAAAAAGAATGACCATCTTGTGATGCGTGCTGCATCTCCTCTAAAGCCTGCTCATAAGACTCCTACCAGGGCCGTCTTTTTCCATGAAGGTTTGAAACAATAGCTTCAATCTCTAAATTTCCTGTTGAAGCCAGTGCGGATTGAGCTTCCATTTACTCAGCTTCCTTGGCCTTATATATTCCCTCTTGTGAATAGCTTTTACTGTTACTGTTTTGTAAGGCTGAGATGTCAAAGTCAGTCAGGGATTCTCTAGAAACTCGCAATGTATACCTATTTCAATTACATTAATATGACATAATAGGATAATCTCATGCAGAATGAATCAAAAGTACAATTCTTGTGTGACTGTTAAAGTTTAGTTAGTACTTAAACCTTGAAGAAATGATAATTGCAGTATATAAAATGTCTTTCATAAATTTTCATAACATTACACAATTTTGGTACTTCAGTGTCATATTGTATATTAACCCCACAATTACATTCTTCACATTACATTAACTAAGAATTACTAAAACTCTGCTCAAAGAAAATTCTATACATACCCATTCTTTTCTTTACAGCCTTCAACCAAGGATATATTTCTGCCAAGACATGCTAAACCCACTTTTCCTTTCCTTCTGAATGTTGATGTCTCCCATTCTTGTAAATCAACAATCTCATAGACTTGGAAACAATTTTCTGGTGATTCTATCATTTCTCGGGTTACTTGTACAGGTGTCAGACATTTTCTTAGCCAAGTATTAAAATATGACTTGCTATTTTCAATACATTACTTCACCATCGGTTTGTTAAAATATGACTTGCTATTTTCAATACATTACTTCACCATCGGTTTGTTAAAATATGACTTGCTATTTTCAATACATTACTTCACCATCGGTTTGTTAAAATATGACTTGCTATTTTCAATACATTACTTCACCATCGGTTTGCAACTCATGTTGAGAATAAACAACAATGATGAATCATGACAATGCTTTAAAGTTTTATAAAAATTCAAACTTTTAGATTTATATAGCACTTATGACATTTTAAAAAGCAATATGTATATCTTTAGACAATAGTCAGATATGCTTAACTCAGTCTGTACAATCCACACCTACACATATCAGTTTTCAATGTACTGTTCACATCAAAAGCAATACATTCACACACTACATAAATTTCAAATTGTACTATAATTTTTATAATTATATAATATATATAAGTGCCATTTCAGGTATTGAAAGATGTGCTTCCTTGCAGACATACAATCATGTAATATCCGCAGATGCACATGCATACAAAAGCATCCATTTTAGCATGTTTATTTACTATAGAATTATTGATAACAAAGAATTATGATTCATTTTTATTCATGCATGCCTAGCAGCACCAGTAATGGATAGCTTTACATGAACAATGTTACATGTATATACCCCATTACATGAAAAATGGCTTGTGGACAACACAAGGTGATTGTTTCCGTAGATAAATTTTAAACTGCTTTTAATAAAGTGTTTAATCCACCTATTTTGAGCCATTCTTAAGTTTGATAGGGTATATTTCTAAAACATAGATGATCCACTCATGACAGCAACATTTGTTTGCCATCTTTAAAATCAGTATAGATTCATAGATACATACAGTAAATAAAAGGTGACAGGGAATTTTTTAGGGTCTGTAGGGGGCCGAAATAAGGCCCCATTCCCAATGCTAAAAAGCAGGTATTTTCCCCAATTTTTGCTTTGAAATTCCAAAACAATGAAAACAAATCAAGCACTACGGTAGCCAAATCATTCATAAATCTTCTTCACAGGCCCACAGATTACAATTTTTCCTTCAAAATTGTTAAGTAAACCTTACCTAATTTTTTGGCCTCTGCTTATTTGAATGATACCACTAGATACTTATTATCATTGAAAAAGAGAGAAATTTCATTTTTAATGCCAATCGAATTTAGGTTTTCAAAATGAAATATACTTCAATATTTTTTAGTTATTGCTGAAAACATACAAACAACTAACCAAATTTCAGTATTTGCATTTATAACTTCAAAGGGTCATTACTTTTCAGGATCTTCAAATTGAACAAATGCATAAAACACAACTTCAGAGACACATATACATGTTATTTATACTTCTCTGGTAACCTGTAAGGGTGTGCACGATTAAAATGCTCTTTTTCATTAATGATAAAGTAAAAATAAATGTTTTGTGTGATTAATAAAAATAGCTCTTTTAAGTCTGTGATTTCTAGGGGGTCAAATACTTTTAGTATTTACCTATTGAGGTTCGCAGGTGATACCGTGATAGTAGCGACGGTAAGTGTTACTGCATGTATTCCCGTTTTCGTCACCTGTTCAGCGACTGTCCATGATAAAATATGTCGTTTCTGGAAGTTTAAATGCTAAAATAAAACTTAAAAGTTTCAAACAAGTACCTACTTTTGATCATATCAACTTCGAGTTGATAACTTCGCAAAGTTTGCCTGGGTCCCGATTACCGAACCCGATGTCAATAACAATGGTATTTGAACCCGACTCTTGAATTTAAAACTTCGTAGAAGGCAAGTTACTTATAAAAACAAAAATATACGAATTTTTCAGTTGATATGGACATCATGTCCTTGTTAACTGTAATGCAACATCACTGTGATGCATTGTCCAACAAATTTTAAGAACTTAACCCTCATTTGCCACAGCCACTTATTTCATATGTGGGTCACCCCTTCCTTACGAATACCACGTGGTATTAGTAAGGAGGGGGTTGACCCATGTATGAAACAAGTGCCTGAGTCATTTGCTCTTTGCTGTATGATATATAACTGATACTAAATAGTATCACGTTCTGTAGCAAACACCCCCAGGTCTCCAAAAGAGGGATACAGGCGACAATCTGCATTAAAACTGGGAGTCTGGGGATGCCTCTTAGCCCCCAAAAGCTCTCATGGTTTTCACCAAGGGTAGGTTTGGGATCCATATCATCATAAAGACATCCAGTGCAAAGAAGAGCAGCCCACTACATCAGCAACAGATCTAGTGTGGATGGTATGATAGAACATCTTGACTGGACACCACTAGAACATCGTCGTAAACATGCCATACTCACCACACTATACAAAATGTGTAAACAATGGAATTGTTATTGATATTGATAAGAGTGATAGACTTGCACCATCCTTGTGCAAGACCAGGCATTCTCACCATATTGCCTTCAAACTTCCATCAAATAATACTTCCTATCGCATTTTCCCCATGTACCATCAGGGAATTGGAATGAATTACCACCAGGAATTGTTTATCTCAAAACACCCAAAACCTTCAGGGACCAGGTGTCCAAACAAAACTTTTGTAACCTAAGTATTCAAGTTTTTATTTTTAGATATTTACTTGCGCTCTCTCAATGGCAAAATAATCGACCAGATGATTGTGGCCATTACCAGAACTAGAGTGAAGTCCTGATGGGAGTCAGGTGCAAAGCCTGAAGCCAATAACTGACTGATCAAATTGTGTTGTAAAATACACTTAGTATGCTGGTGTGAAGCATCACAACTCATGCCCACATATATTTTCAAAAATGAAATTTATTTTTTAAATATCTTTATATGGGAAAAATCATTCTGACATCTTTTCGCATTTATAAAAATATAAATTAAATATAGGAAATTGTTACAATGAATGATGTATCGGTATATCATGTACATTATACTTGTTTTCTTTTAACATCAAATATTGTCTTGTCTGAAAAATTACCATTGCAAATTAAATTCTTGAGAGCAAAATATTCTACAACCAAATACTACTGTATAAAGCATAGAGTTTTAAAAAAATTATTTCAAAACATTGTAAATATCAGTATAAAATGTTTCAATCTACACATATAAATAGAAAATCAATTCTTCCAAATAAGCACAAAAAATAGACATTCAAAACAATCTAATGCACAGCATATTCTATAGCAAGTGTGATACAAGGGGCACAACTCTGTAACAGATCTAACAATTCTTTAAATGAACTAGGAAGTGAAAGTACATTATGTATCAAGATAATTGCGTATTTTGAATAACATGAAGTAGCACTATATCAATTTTCCCCTAAAATTTGCAATGTTATCATCATTAAATTGAGGCTCGAGAACAAGTATGATGTTATGAGGGTAAGAAAACATGAATCATTAAACCTACTAAACTAAGAAAAATACACACATCACTCCCTGGGATTTTTTTTGTTTGTATAAAAATAAATTTGAATAAAAAAAATCTGTACATGAATAAAACAGTGAATGACAAAGTAAAACTGCACTATACAAGATTTAATTGTGAATTAAGTATGTGCATGTTTTTGGCGTTTTGGACCCGAATCTTCTACATAAGGACTTGATTGTCGAGCTGTGTGATAAAGTCTTAACAAATCCATGGCCTCGGAAGTTTGCATACGCTCATCTAGATGGCGCTGACAGGCTTCCTGGATTGATTTGGCAAAATTTTCTGTATCTTGTAGAAGGTGAGCCAGCATCGAAACATCTATATCCACAATCACCTGAAAGTCAAGAGAAGCTTTATAATGCACCCATGGTTTTTATAACTGTATAAGTGGAATTTTTAGTGAGACACAAATTCAGCAACATTTTCCATAAAAATGGGAATGTATATTTAGCGAGAGCTAATTTTAGCAACTTTATAATTCCAGGAAAGGTAACTATTACCTCCAATATGAAATAAATTGTTAGCGATATTCAATTTTAGCGACCTTATCACTCTCTCTAATAATGCAAAAATTAAGTCCTCACTAAAAATTCTGCTTATACAGTATCTGAAGAGAATTGGTGTCCCAAGGCAAATTTATCATCTGTGATGGCATCCTTAACCATGATATGCACATTACATGATCCTCAAAATTACTGCTAAATATCACAGTCTTATCTCCTTGAGTTGCCAAGATTTGGTGTGTGTTAAATAGATGAACAGGACAGCAAGATAGACACATTGATGATAGACAGACTATGGTAATCCCTAAAGGTCCCTGTGCTTCTCAGGAGACAAATTGAAAAGAATTGAAAATCCCAGTAAGATCCAGTGTTCGAAATTAACCATAGACCAATAGACAAAGTCTATGTCAAATGACACTGGTCTATGTCAATTGTAATTAAGATAGACCAAATTGTCTATGCCGATTTTTAGATTTAAAGCAATTAAAAGTTGCCTCAAAGGACCCAGCATGGTCAGTTGACATCTGATAAATGTTATGAGGAAAGGAAGATATTGTTATGGAAATGGAAAGAAAATCTGCTTTCTAAGTTCATTGGAGATATTTAAAATGAAAACGTAATAAATATGTGTTATTTTTTGGCAATGTTGCTGTCTATGCCAATTCAATGAGGTCTATTTCATCTTGTTTTAGCATAGACCTGTGGACTTTACCAAGTTTTAAACCAATTTCGAACACTGAAGATCATACACTCAGTGTTCATAACTTAGCATATTAACTCACTGGCCCAGTAACCATGCAAAGTTACTGGTCCAGTACTAGATTTATTTGTCCTTCTGCTCACTCAAGTTAAAATGTACTGTATTATGTAACTTTTACAAATGCTAGTTTTGATCATTGAATTTGGTTTTAAATATTCAGACTATGGTTTTGAGAACTATCAGACTGTGATAAATCAATGTCATAATCTGAGAAATCAGTCATCATTTCTCTAAATTTTTTACATCAATGACAGACTTTTCATCTAAACATCATCAGGTACATGGTGGGCATATTGGGATGTAAGCCTAATAAATCGTTCATAAATATTCTTCTGAAGAAATCGGAAGCCATTTCCATTTAATTTGAATTTAACTTTTCTAACCTGGTTTTACCAAACATGATTTTTTACCAACACAATGGACAGACTATGTTTTAAATTCATCGATCCTCTCAATCATTTGACATTCTCTGGCCAACAAACACTGACCTGAAGATCATCATTTGACAGCGTTATGATTCGTGTGATGTTTTTATGAAGTCCTGCTATTAATTGTTTCATCCTGTCTGATAATTCGGTATTCCCATCAATATTGTCCACTTCATCTACTGCAAACTGAACCTCTGTAAAAGTAATGTATTAGATATAAAACATTGCAGCAGCTGATGGAAACATTAAGCATTCAACATCAGAACGCAGCTTACTAAAGGAAACAAAACACACTTCTTCTTTCTACTGTGACATCATACAGATGTTATGATACTATCTAAATTAAATACCATACAACAATACAATTCTTCATGATTTAGGCAACATTATTATATAGTTGATGCAAAAGTCTAAATATAGCAATGCAATCAAGATATAAAATCAGCTGTTTGTGTAATTGAATATTCATTCAGTTCTTGATCAGATTTGACAGAGATCCCAAAGACACCGTGAATGAGGAGGGCAGCTACATTAGACTTATTTCCATGGTATATATAACAATCACACTGCCTATCACTTCAAAATAAAAATAAAAAAATGCTAAAAGACTATATATATGGTTTGGACCTAAACGTACAGCCAAAACTGTAAAATTTTAAATCATTGAGATTCGAAATGTATTCTTTGAACTATTCACCAGCAGTTTCATGCCAATGACTCCTACTTATCGGACATGATGAAATCAGATCATCTACTGTCCTATTGCTTGTTTAGTGGAAAGCTCGTTTTCATTTAAAAACCAAAGATATTCCATGAACAAGATTAATGTTTCTACTATGAATAATACACATTTGAAAAATATGTATATAATGATATTCATAAGGTTTGCCATATTTTTGCAGAAATGAGATTAATATGAAATTAAAATTTAAATGAAAATTTAAAAAAATCAATGAAAATTATAAAAAACCTTACAAATGACATCATATTCCTCACAATTATCAGCAATTTCCAAAAACAACTTGCATACAGAATCTTTTTTTTTATCAAAATAAAGTTAATTTTGTTTAAAAACAATATGTGTTTTTGAAACATGGATGCCCCTGTAGAGCAGCAAAGTAATTCTGATACCCCAAAAAGGTCTTGTCACAAGGAATGCACATGTACAATATGAAAACCCATTCACTAAACATTCAAAAGTTATCACTTTGGTTAAAGTCTTTCATAAGTAAGTCAAACTCAAAGGTCATAAGGTCAAAAATTTTGTTACCTAAAGAAAGGTTATTCACATGTGAAATATGAAAGCCCTATGATCACTAACCATTCGAAAGTTATGGACAAGGTTGAAGTTTTTCAAAAGTAGGTTAATCTCCAAGGTGAAGGTCACAAGGTCAAAAATTTGTACCAAAAGAAATATTTTGACACAAGTAACACACATGTGAAATATGAAAGGCCTATCTGACATCATCCATTCAAAAGATATGGACAAGGTCAAAGTTTTTGTGGACAAACAGACAGACATACCAAAAACTATATGCCCCTGAATCTCAGATTACAGGGGCATAAAAAGAGATACAAGTTTACACCGATATTTTACATGTAAATTAGACACATACCACATACATAGTTCTTATGCTGAATCTTTTTTCAAATATTTTTGGATATTTAAAAATAGATTATGCTAAGCATTGTCAGAAATTCAAGAGGATCAGTCGAAAATATATTGAAAGCTTATGTGGATTTAATGTTCAGAGATGTGTTCTACAAATAGATGAGGATTTATTTGTAACATTTTGTACTAATAGATTATGGTCAATTAACAATCACAAATTGTTATACATATTTCGTCAGAGTATTAAAAAAAATTAGAAAGTTACCTGCTCCTGTTGGCAGCCATTTTTGATTATTTTTCAGTAACATAATGGTGGTGTTGTGTCGGATGAAGGCAAAGTAATCTTCATCCGAGATTTCCGTGCCATCTTCTTCCAACACCGCTGTAACTTGTTCTGACTCGGAAATTCCTAGTAACAACTTCCCTAGCAAACATTCATTTAGAAATGATGTATCACAAAAACAAATAACTTGTTATCAATACTTGAAAACTTGATAGAATTTTAGCTGTTAAAATCAATATAGTATATACAAAATACTGGCAAGTATAATTATTAAAGTAACTAGGTGTGTTTTTAACAGAACTCTTCTATAGAGATATAAGGAACATCATGATATATGTAGATATAAGCAGGAATTTCAGATATAAAAAAAATCAAACGAAGGCATGGCCAAATAAGCAAGTTTTACAACAAAAAACATACATTTATTCATCAGATCTTACCCAGCAAAATAACTCACCCTTTTTCAGCAAATCCTCAAGTGATGCTGCAACAGTCCCTTTTTTTATTGAACGTTCAGAGTTCCAAATTTTAAAGGGGCGAGCTTCTGACATGGCTAATGGCCAAACTTCAACCCTGACACAAATACACATCAAAAGTGAGTATGAAGTTAGGCAGAACAGAACATTCATTAATGTATCTATATATAATTTTAAGACTACAAGGCTTTCATCCACCAATACACATAATCAAAATGTCACCTTCAGATACCATTCATCAACCCTTTCAAGTTTGATTAGCAGTGTCAGCGGCATTGCTTCACTATCTCATTACGCAAATTAGAGTTAAGTCCCTTTAAAATACTAAAACTTCTATAGGTTCCGTTAGCTAAATCATTTCTGGAATAGTCAGCCACTATCGATGTCAAAAAATTATAACTGATTATCGCTGTATGTGACCTTTAGCAACGGCGACTATTGTAACAACACTATACTCATTACAACTTCTCAAATGTTTTATTGCATTACAAACAGCCAATAAAACTATCCCTGTACTAATAGATAATTGAACATTAGTCTAATAATTTCCAAATTCAATGAACGTACTGCAAGTTTAATAAATTATATATAGCAAATCTGTCTATCCTGAGCTGCGAGTCTGTGATTGGTAGAACCAGAAAGTTTAGCTCAATATATTACGACGTCTCATCATGAAAAAGGAGTTAAATAGCCAGATCTTGTGACAATGTGTGTCAACAGAGAAATTTTAGAATTAGAAAGTCAGTTTAAAGGGTCATGGACACAATTTTAGCGGAAAATTTTCAAATTCTAAAGGGACTGATTCACGATTTTCCTCAAAATTTTCTTTTTCACTTTTAATGATCAAAATCTACTGTCTAAGGTATTTAAAAGATTTCAGATAAAAATCAAGGTTATACATTATCACAGAAGCTCAATAGCACATTTTCGAGTTACTGCTGGAACACCGTTTTTACCCAAATTTTACACGCGCCCTCAGATTTGGTTAGCCCTAGGCATTTCCGGTTTTAAAATGTCAAGTTTCAAAATCATAGAGATAACTTTTTTAATCGATTTTTTAATGGAAAGTGACAGATCTTAGGCTCTTTTTTTCCGGATCGAGGGGTATCTTGTTTCTTTTGTAGAAAAATTAATTTAGTTAGTTCAGAGTTGTGCGAGATTGCAGAGGAACTGAGAGGTAATACCACTTGAACATTTTCGTGAATAAAATTATATTAAACAAAGTGTTTTAATTTGTCTATAGAATTTCGGTCTGGTAAAATGTGATTCGGTTGAGTAACATTGAACCATTTGTCCAGTAAGTACCAGAAGAACTTTTGATGCACTGCTCCAGTGGCGGATTTAGAGGGTGGGGGGGGGGGGGGGGGGGGGGAGGTTCCAACAGTCCTCCCACCTTTCGCCACAAATTCAAAAATAATGCAAGTAAAAACTCACGATTTCTCACCCAAAATAGCTGAGTATTTTGGCTAAAACTTTACTTTAACAACAACAACAACACCCCCCCCCCCCCCCCCCCCCCCCCCCCGGTCGAAAATCCTAAATCCGTCACTGATTTAACATAGAAGAAAATGGGAACGGGATTAATTAAAGTCATTTCATCACATAGAACATGTGTCTGAATTTTCAGCCAATTTCAGACATTCAAACTTGCGATATTTTATAACTTACACACAGGATTCTGTCTTACAAGAACGAAAATGGGTTCAGATTAATCACTTCAAACCATATTGAAAGTGTACAAGTGTCATAAATGCTCAGAACAGTTGCCATTAAATCGGACTGCATTCCAGTAACGAGGCAGATGTCAAATCCTTACAATGTATGGGTGCTGGTGCACCAGTCAGGACAAATTGTGTCTGGAGGTTGTATCTGTGTTGCGCAAGTTTTTGTGTTGTTTCAAATTTGGTTCCAATTTTGTCATATATTAGAAATAGATTATAATTATTACTGCTAAGCAAAAATATATGGTAAAAGTATCACATCATGTCAGATATCATTCCCATTGTGGTATCATGTCATCCAATCATCAACATATATTTGATTTTTCATGTTTTTGTATATCGTAATTTCTCATTCCCCAACAGCTGTTTAGTTCCTTTCGTTTTTGTAGTAACTGTTGTTGATCATTTTGCAAATTGTCTTGATATTTCAAAGCTGGCATTTTTGTACTCTACTACTACTTTTGTAATCGAAAGTAGTAATCGCTGGGCACATCTCATTTTGTTTTAAACATGCTATTTTCTATTAAGGTAATTCCCCATACCGCGTCAAATAACGTTAGAAGTGTTATTCACAAGTCACGAACGTTATCACACATTCAACAAACCCGATGGCATTTTGGTGAATTTTGTAGACCGTATTAGGACTGATTGTTTGAAAGCAAACACCAAAAATTTAGAATTAAAAACAACAACATACGAATCGCAATAATACAAACAAGCCAATTCTATACAAGACAACGCTCAGGAGAAAAAATGCTTAAGTTATATGATACATCGCGAAGTCGTAAACTCTCCATACACATTGCGGTATGACACACATATTTATTTACAAATATAGCTTTCGAGGCCCTTCGAATCCATAATAAATGTGCATATACATGTACATATTATATCTCTGTTGTGTCTAATGATTTCAGGGTGTTGAATTTAGATCATACGCTGACAGATTTGTCATATATATAGGCCCCATCTCTAAGCCAAGGTGTCGTACGTTTGTGTTCTTGTATGTACAGTATGGATCATGGGTGTTGTAATGTAATTTTCCTTTTAAAGATAATATCTAAAACACTTTTCTGGCCGGACATGACCTTCACTGATGTTTTCATTAAAACGTCTCGGAATGTACCCGGTAGTTACATATGTCATTAACACTCACAACGCATGGCTCTATCGTATCGTATTATTAAAAACTACCAGGAACAAAGAAATACCAAGGGGGCAAGGAATGCAGAATTCATGTGTTTTAAAATATTATGAATTTCCCAAAATTTGTAACTTGAGCATAGGTTAGCATTCTCTGAATGAACGTTAAAAATGTAAAAATCATTCTGATCTACATCACTTTGTTCCAACTAGATCTGACGACATAATCTTATTTTTTCATCTATTGTGACGTCATGTCAGTGTTCATGTGATGTAGGCTAAGCTCCATAGTAAAGTTAGGATTTTTCTAACTTCAAGCCCGATCCCTAAAGCTTACGGCAAACAATGAAAGTGGTTTTTAGTTATTTGAAGCTTTAATGCTTTAAACTGTTTTTCAAAAACTACCCTGTGATATTTCTTGAAATGGTAATTTAGTAATGTAAATGGTGAATGAAACATGTTTGCAGAGATAGGAATTTTAGACACCATTTTCCAATATGCGTTTTTTCAAGGTTTTTAACCTAGAGGGGGTCATTGGGCTCTCAAATTATCCGATACCCTATCTACTTCTTAGGTCAAATGATTGCTGGAGTGTAAAGGTAAAACATATTGAAATGTTTTAAAAAATCTGAAGGTTTTTGAAAACACAAATTTCTGGATGTCAAAATTTGACTAATATACGTGCATTTTCATCACCTTGAAACCAAGAGCATGGTTCAGTAAAAGAAAAATTATTGAAAACAGTCAAATGCAATACATTTTCTTTAATTCATATGAAAGAAACATATTTCTATCGTTTAAATAAAGACAGTGCCTTCAAATGTATGTATATTAAGACTGCTTGTTTTCAATCTGACTAAAGTACAGACCTATATTATTATATATATAATAATATAGGTCTGTACTTTAGTCAGATTGGCTTGTTTTAAAGTGATGTGTTCTATTTTTAGAAGTGGCTGTACTCTGGAAAAGGCCGCTGAACATATTTTTCTTCGGGAATTTGGTCAATATACATCCTCGACAAAATACATGCAAATTTTGATAGAAATATGTAGGTTTTTCAATATCAAGATGTGGTATGAGGAATTACCTTATGCAATCTATAAACAAAAACATGGCACGAGTCTTGTTTACATAACAAACAATTGTGAGTGCTGTATCTCACTTGTGACTCAAAAACTGATATTCTAATTTTGGTTGACCATTAGAAATACTTTAATTAAGCATTGTAAACAATAAAAATGGCAAAATAAAATTTTCAGCTCGATCGTGTCCATGCCCATTTAAGTGACATTGATCAAGGAAAATTTTGAGACTAAATGACGGTCTCACTTTCACATGGTCTTACAGTTGACTTCATGATTAACTACTGACCTGAGGTGATTTGTATGAATTTGGAATTTTATCATTGTGGATTTTATATTAACATTGGCATAAAATTCCCTGTATTCAAATGCCACAAACTGACTAATTAAATGTATTATCTGACTTACAAATTCATTTATAATGTTAGTTTGTTTTTTGGTGGGTTTTTTTTTTTTTTTTTTCCATTTTATTATTTTTTTTTTTTTACTTAGGGTGGTTAGCCTGGTGCACTGCCCTGGCCTTCCCATGAAGGCCCGGGCACCAGGCTAAGGGGTGGTATGATATAGACCTCTACTATGATTATTACATGGTTGTTGTTTTTTTATTAGGGGGTGGTATGGTATAGAGCCCTACTATTACTGTACTCCCCTAAATATTATCGTACAAACAAAATTACCGGTCAACCGCAGTTCTCGAGATCTCTAAAATTCGGATCAAAAATGGCTTTTAAACAATTACATATGAAATATAAGCAATGCTTTTTTAAAATTCGTAACTTAGGTACTTTTGTCCATTGTTTTGTGTACTTACACTTTCTTCTTTCACAATCCAATAAACTTTTTACTTTCAACTTCGCCGCTCCAGCATTCGGAATATTTTTCACGAAGATTTTCCGAAAAATAGTTGACCAATCACCAAAAGTAACACAAAGCGAGTACGGCCGATATGACAAGATGGCGGAAGACGAAGCAAAGGTTTGTGTGATTAAAATAAATATCTCGTATCTGACACTTTTGTTGTGTATTTTAATAACAGTTAAGTGTGACATTTGTAAAGCATATGAACTATATGAATTTTAAACAAATACACAAAATATTGACTTCTTATGTTACATTTTAAGATATGATAAGTAATGTTATGTGTCATAAACTAGAACGCCTTTTTTAAAGTAGCTATAATTGGAAGCATTTGGTGAATTTGATTAAGATTTAAGGTCTAAAGTACTGAGACAAATGTGTTTTTTGGAAAGAAGGAAAAAAACTTTGAGCTAAACGTGCATGTTTCGGCGTTCGAACATTTCTACTTTCACATTCCACCCACTAGTCCGAAATATCTGACGTTTTCGTGGCTTTTTTAGTGATTTTGATGATATTTACTGTGCCAGGATAACGTCAAAACCGGCACAGTAAATATCAAAATCATTGAAAAAGCCAGGAAAACGTCAGATATTTCGGACTATCCACCCACATGCACTTTACTTCGTATCAAAGCTCCTAATAATTACTAACAGCCATTCAAACTGAGTGTCAAAGTAACTCGTGGCCTATTTAAACATTCACGTATGCCATTACTACTATGAAATGTTCAAGAATACTTGTTTTAAATGATGTATTAAACTTGGTTCAAAAACTTGTACCCATAGTGCAGACAGTTCAACCTAGATTCAGGCATACAAGTATGAAAATAAAGCCTTTTTTGTATTTGGTTCTGCATCAAATGGTGTTCAGGACAAAACTATGAGTAATTTTTGTCCATCATCATAGTTGCCAACCTCCAACATGCAAAAAGAAAGCGGGTCATGACCCTCTTTGGAAAGCAAAAAATCTGGTCATAATGTTTAACGGCATTCATGACATATTTATTAGGATTATATGTGTCATAAACTAGAATGCCTTTTTTAAAGTAGCTATAATTGGAAGCATTTGGTGAATTTGATTAAGATTTAAGGTCTAAAATACTGAGACAAATGTGTTTTTGGAAAGAAGAAAAAAAACCTTGAGCTAAACGTGCATGTTTCGGCGTTCGAATATTTCTACTTTCACATTCCACCCACTAGTCCGAAATATCTGACGTTTTTGTGGCTTTTTTAATGATTTTGATGATATTTACTGTGCCAGGATAATGTCAAAACCGGCACAGTAAATATCAAAATCATTGAAAAAGCCAGGAAAACGTCAGATATTTCGGACTATCCACCCACATGCACTTTACTTCGTATCTTTGATTAACAAAGAATCATTATATATATATATATATATATATATATATACATTAAGGGTCTAATTTGGCCCCTTATAAACATGAACATTCAAATAAAATCTTTAAGATACGAATTTTCTTGTTTTTAAACCCATAGTTGTTTTTGTGACGTAGCTATGAGAAATAAGTGTTTATATTTCAAAAATATTTGCAACAAAAATGTGTGTAATATGTACTATTTTATTGAAGAGAAGCATTGTAACTGATAGTAGCACATTTAAAAAAAATTTCAAGACTGATATATATATATACAAAGCAGGATATAGATTTATTAAATTTACATGATTAGAGGGCATTTACGATTTCATTGTTAACTTCAGAATTCAGTGTGTATTTTCTTTACAATATTAACAAAGAATCATTATATATATATATATATATTATATATATATATATATATATATATATATATTAAGGGTCTAATTTGACCCCTTATAAACATGAACATTCAAATAAAATCTTTAAGATACGAATTTTCTTGTTTTTAAACCCATAGTTGTTTTTGTGACGTAGCTATGAGAATATTTTGAGCTATTTCCTGTCATTCGTGCATATAAATCATATTGTGTCAAATTATAGATTAGAAGAAAATTAAGATAGTAACTTGAATGTAAATTTTTTTCATGTTATACCTGTACTAAAACCTGTATATATGGTACACCCTATATGTGATTTTTGGAAAAGATATTTAATGTGATATTCAAAAGTCAGAGCTCAGTAGTTGACAAGTTACTCCAAAATTTTGAAATTGTTAACATTTACTAACTTGTATGAAATTATTTCATGAAGAAGAACCACAGATTATCGTAGAATATGTTTTTTTTATTTATTTATTTTTTAAAAAAGATGTTTTTCAATTAAAGATGCATTAATGATCATGTGAGAATCATGGCAGGTACTGCACATTTTTAGATTACAATTTCAATCTTGTTATGCAATATAAGATAAGATAAGTTTATTCCAGTTTTGGGCCCAGAGGGCATAACAGCAAGACAGCTTAGTTATAAAGGAGGAAATTTCAATATATTACTCAAAGCTATACTCTGTTTATTTCAGACAGTTGACATGCCTAAAGAAATACTGGCACCACCAGAGAAACCCAGAGAGGACATGGTATACTGAAACAAAATTTCTCACATTTCTCACATAGTCAATTTTTTTGTTACTATTTACATCCTGTGTTTTTTTTACTATTTACTTCCTGTGTTGACTTTCGTGAATTTTGTATTTGTTCAATATGTTTTAATTTAATTGATATTAGCAACTAATTTGATATTTCCTTTTATCATACATAGATTTCAACTGCTGTTAAATTCCTACAAAACCCTAAAGTTAGGACAAGTCCATTGCAGCAAAGAAAGGCTTTCCTAGAAAGGAAAGGTAAGAATTCATTGAGAAGGAAATTAAATGCAACATTATATTAATCATTGTATATCCCATTACAATGGAGAGAGCAACAGCATAATCAACCTTGAGTTTCCAATGATGCTTTACAAACTGCTTTAACAGGTCAAGGTAATGAAACACAGACAGAAAAATGGAATATTTTACTTTTATCTGGATGAGGTTCTGCATGAAGTCATACTGTAGGAAATGTCTTTTTGTACTGCAAGAAATGCGAATATATTGTTTTGATCTTTCCGGAAGCTTTAACATTCATTATTACTTTTGAACTATTTAAGATGTCAATTATCGCAATTCACCTTTGAATTAGAACACTTTACCCGATATAATATTGCGTTGTGTGACGACACAATTGAATGAGACGATTGAACAATTTGAATGACATGTTTGATGTAATACAACAAGAATTTTCATTGGCCGATTACATCCCGCCCACTTTCTCGAGCAGATTCAGTGTAGCTGAAGAACTGTACATAGCTCTCTGAAAAGATCCACCTCTTATAAAAACCTTCGATTTACGGGTCACAAAAAGCTGCGGACGGTTGAGGCTTGAAATCGGTGTATTCCTGTGTTGCTGTCTCATAAACTCAATATAAAAAAATCTTAACATATTTTCCTACTATACACTTGCGTCCAAACATACCTTCAAATATTCATTAAAGCCACACACCACCCGAAAACTCGCAGCTTCAAATGATTTCGTTTGTTGACCTAGCCATGTTAGGTAGCCGGTCAATTCGAACTCTTGCTATTGGTATCTATTCATAAAATTGGTTGTAAGTTATGTATTCGCTCTTCATTTATTATCAAAACGAATAATTAATAGAAATTAAAACATTTTTGTACCAGTTTTTGTAATTAGGTAAAATAAGCTCTAGATGAACGAAAATGCTACATAAGCCCATTAGATGGAGATCGGCCGGCGTGGCCGCTCATGACTAATGAAAGCCGCACTGCCGTGAGTTTAGCTATTTGAATAATTATCATTTAATAGGACTGGGGTGGTATATTATTTAAACAATCTAGCTAAAATATTTGTGGGGCATTAGTACACATCTAGACGCTATTGTGCCAATATGGAAATGAACCGGGATTCGAATTGACTGGCTACCTAACATGGCTACGTCTATGAACGAAATCATCAAAAGCTGTGATCGAGTTTTTGGGTCGTATGGGGCTTTAATGAATATTTGAAGGTATGTTTGGACACAAGTATAGTAGGAAAATATGTTAGGAATTTTTTTTATATTAAATTTATGAGACAACAACATAAGAATACAACTTTTTCTCTTTCTTCCTTTGAAGTTTTTTTCCATCTTGCATCTGACCGTCATGTTCCCAAATGCTGACTACTCCCGTATAGGGGAATTTGGACGGACTTATACATATGGACTAATGAGAGTTTCTGTTGCATTTCGCAATTGTATTATAAACAGATTCAATTGTGTCGTCACACAACGCAATACTATATCGGCCAAAGCGTTCTAATTCAAAGGTGAATTGCGATAAATGAAAGGTCAAGGTCATTGCTTTGTGACTGCTAATTTCTAGCTTATTCATCATAGTCAGTGTGAAATTCATTGCAGCTGAGCATGACCATGCACAGGGTGTTGTATTTCAACTTGTTTATTAAATTTTCAAAATGACTCTGGCAGGTTCCATGAGAAACAACCATGTAAAATATGTACTTTTTGTCGATGTTGTAAAATTTCCTAAATTTTCTGTTTGCATGAAGGTCTTTCTAAAGAAGAGATAGATATGGCAGTGGCAAGATCAGGGGTTACAGAGGAGGTAACGCTGGCTGCTCCCAGTGCTCAGAACACAGTCATCCCATACAGTTCCTCTGTTCCTGGACCCCAAGTCTATCAGCAACGTAAGTAAAACAGTGTATGAACAGACACAATACATAAAGATGAATTACTTTCGAGGTGAATGGATGATGATGATTTTTATAGTGGCACCATACAGTCGATGGAGCAGAGTAAGAGATGTCCTGTCTATCATTGCACTGGCTGGAGGACTTTCTTATGCAGCGTACAGATTCTACAAGGTACGAAATACTAGTGTTAGATGATGGATTCATCTTACAAAATGTGATACAGAGTGCTGTCAATATACTGATAGTCATTTTAAAGATTGAGATACCATAGTGTTGAACTTTGTGAGTGAGGGTTGTTTAGGGGGTTTTTTGGTGTGTTTGTTAGTTGTTTTTTTATGAACAATTGTTTGCAGTGTTTTATATTGAGGTTTTCAATAAGGAATTAATGTTTAGATTGTATATGTATTATGGAGATATAAAGCAATCTAAGCATGGGGGATAATTTGTATAATTGGTGAAACATCATGAGGCTTGTTCATAAAACTCAAGGTTTTATATGAAGTTGAGAGGTCATTGCTTTTATCAAAAAATGAAACACACTAAAACAACACAGGTTTCTTATTGACATAACTTTGAGAAGTGTAAATATTATTGTTTATTAGGAAGTGATTAGGCCATTGTTATTTGGAAAATCAAAAGAAGAGGACAAACTGGAGAAAATGGATAGAACCATCACTGAACTACAGCAAAGCATCGTCACAACCCTGACCAAGGTGCAGGAGTCCTTAGCAGTGTTACAAGGCATGGTCACCAAGCAGGATGAAAACCTTCTGGCCATATCTCGTGAAGTGTACAACAAACAGGTAATCTGGGCCTGTACAGATCCTGTCCATAGACAGGATTAAATAACTCCGTGAAATGTACAGATCCTGTCCATAGACAGGATTAAATAACTCCGTGAAATGTACAGTGTATTTCGGTTTTGGAAGGGATTTGTATGGGGGTTAAACGGTACAGCACCTTATGATTCGATACAAATTGGGATATAAAAGTGTCAATGTGACTATTTATTTGATCCCATAACCAGGGTTGTCACTAACGCAAGAATCTGCGTCCTAGACACAGAAAATTCATTTGGGACGCAAGTTTGTCTGATATGGCGAGTCCCTCGGACGCGTCAGTGATGGTCACGGACTCTGAGTAAAAATCATAATTTTTTTAGAAGGTCTGATGTTGTGTATCAATTAAAACTCGTAGTAGGAAAAAATCTAGGTAAAATGTTACACTCTAGTGAACCGAAATAATACCACCGAGTTCACAGTCTCCCAATCCGACTTGTTTGTTTAGTGTCAATCATTTAGGTGCAAATTAAAATATAATATTCAAAAGATAATTTGATAAAATGGAAAATGAAGAACGTTTTGCCACTGGCAGTTATTTACTCTTATTACTTTATTTATTTGTTTGTTTTACAAATTGGGATCTGTATTTAAAAATAAATGTTTGTCTTTCGATAGCCATTTTTATTGGAATCGAAAGTAGCGTAGTTTGTAAACTTTGGTAGGTTTTTCCGATCGTCGGCAAACAAAACTAGTACTCATCTATTTTATCACAATAATAATTTGATTAAAATGCTGTTTAATATTGTGTTGTGATGATAGGAGATTCGGGGAAATAATTCTGTTGGCGTGGACAATTTGTCGTCCGAGGCCAAGTCACGAATGATTAAAAATAAACCTTAAAATTTATGTTTTGTACTGCTTCCATTTTAATTATCTGATATAAAAAGACTCATTAGATATCCATGGGACTCATCAAATTATTTTTATGGGACTCATCAAATTTTTGTGGGACTCATCAAATTTCCGTGGGACTCAAGCTGCTTATAAACCACGAGTCCGGGACTCGTCTTCAATAATTTCTAGTGACAACCCTGCCATAACATACATTGGATATCTATTATGTAGATATTTATTAATAAAATTCAATACTTTAATGCTTTCAATTTGTTGATTGCTAATCTAAACATTAACACAGAAAAATAATGTATGATTAGATTTGTTATCTTAAATAAGGAATAAATAAAACCAAAGTGTTCATATACAGGAGATTTGTATGTTGAAGGGGGGAGGGGTCATATACAGGAGATTTGTATGTTGAGAGGGGGGGGGTCATATACAGGAGATTTGTATGTTGAGGGGGGAGGGGTTCATATACAAGAGATTTGTATGTTGAGGGGGAAGGGGTTCATATACAGGATATGTTGAGGGGGGAGGGGTTCATATACAGGAGATTTGTATGTTGAGGGGGGAGGGGTTCATATACAGGAGATTTGTATGTTGAGGGGGGAGGGGTTCATATACAGGAGATTTGTATGTTGAGGGGGGAGGGGTTCATATACAGGAGATTTGTATGTTGAGGGGGGAGGGGTTCATATACAGGAGATTTGTATGTTGAGGGGGCATTTTTCAATTATGCCATGTCATTTGCTGACTGTTCTTCATCCATTTTGTAAACATGTTGAGTGGATCTGAATCGATCAGTCAGAGAGCCCTTACTGAAGGAAATGTACATATATTTTAATGAATTAAATTGAAATTGATTCCAAATGAATTAAACATTGAATCAGAGACCCTGAATTATGATTCAGCTGCCTGGCGATTTATCGTTTCACCCCTAATTTGTACAGTGTACCTGGAAATTTAAAAGAAATATGATTTAAGTTTCTTGCATTAAAGAGGAGTTGATAAATGGATTAGCTTATTATGACATGGATGTTTACAGATAGGATGGTGTATGTAATCTCTGCACAGATAGGATGGTGTATGTAATCTCTGCACAGATAGGATGGTGTATGTAATCTCTATCTTTGTAGTCATCAGAGACACTGTCCAGAGTACAGGACTCACAGTTTTCCACAGAAATCAAGTCAGAACTGACCTCCATTAAAGGACTGCTCCTGAATAGGTAAACCGGATTCCACATCATTGTTCTTTTATGTGAAGAGAAAGAGGAGTATGAGGGGATAGTGAATAATTAAAGATTCCTTCAACATTGTCTCCTGCTTTTCATAAACGTGTGGGAGCATTGTATCCCAGCTGTTAGTCTGTCACAGAAACTTTAGGTCATAACTCTGCAAATAATTTCACTTTAGACTCTGTATTTAGCTTGAATGGTCTATGTGGCAGTACCTTCTAATTTAATAATAAAAAAAGTCCTAGTGGGAGAGGAACACAATTTTTTTTTTATTTACTTGTATTTGCATTTTATTTTTATATACCATACCTGTGTTAACTTGTTGTGAAGACATATTGTGTAATGTTCATATTCAGGCGCCAGTTTCCACCGACACCATCTTCGACACCTGTTTTGCCTGCATGGCAGCTTACTACAAGTTCCCCCGGTATAACTACCCCAACAAAGACACTAGTGACACCTGGAGGAGATGGGGAGATTTCAGAGGATGCACATCTGAACAGTAATGAAAAGGGCAAATCAGAAGGAGATCCGAAGGTAAATACATATGTACCAATTAACACTGCTAGTAAACTGTCAGCCCTAAATTGATTTTCAAGTTTGGGATGCAATTGTATGGCAGAAAAGATAAAGCAAATATGATTTTATGACATAGCACTAGGAATACAGTGGCAGATCATTTTAGATTGACATACATCATTAACACTGCTGGTAAAGTGTCAGTCCAAAAATTATTTGTTACTGTTGATTCCATGATTTAAGATTTTCGAGTTTGGGACTCAATTGCATAGCAGAAAAGATAAAGCAAATATGATTTTATGACATAGCACTTGGAATGCATTGGCAGATTATTATAATAGATTATTTAGTTCTGATTGTAAGTATTGTGTTTGACAGCTGTATGAGTGACATTTTATTGAAATGTGAAGGCTATCTGTCGGCTCTGCACTATAGATATTGAATAATAGTATAGTTCTCTTTTAAAGGGTTTACATTCTAACATAAAGAATTAAAGTGATTTGAAGTACTTACTGTGTGCTTGTTGTTATAATGGTCCATAATGTTGTAGCCAGTAGAAATACAGTACAGTGCCACAAGTTTGGACGACAACTCCTCCCCAGAGAAGGCATCACAGAACCTAGAAATGAACTCTACAGAGGACATTCCTGGGGGTCAAGAGGAGGACGAGGAAGTGGACTAAGTATGGACAATCTGTGATATACATGAAGGATTCAGTGTCAGACAATTTTATGGTCCCATCATGGTGTTTTGATTGTGACAATTTTTTGATGCATATTTAGTTATTGTTTTAAATTGTGAGATTTAATACTATAATGTAAATAAATGTTAATCATTGAGAAATTTGTTTGTCTTGATTTTCTTGGATTTACTTGTCAAGATATGTACCTGGTCGAAATTGTGCTGAATTTTGATTGGATAATACTGTAGATTAATAAATATACATGAGGAATATATCATCGCATAATTTCACAAGAAACATCCCTCGCAAAATAAAACTACTCGCTTTTATTTTTATATTGCTAAAATACATCTAAAAACTCTTTATCAACAGATCAATCATGAATTCACATTTTCGCGATTTTATATCTATGAGTCATTTCGCTATATCAAGTACTCGCGTAATATAAGGAATCTACAGTACTTATACATGAATTTCTTGTTTTTCAATGAATTGGTTTGAAAATTGTACTGTAAATCTATAGTAAGGCTTTTGACATGTACGCTTGGTCATGAAACATACGCATGCCAGCATGATTGATTTCGATTGGATTATGCTTTTATAACTTCTGTAATTATCTAATAAATGAAGGAAATGGTGTGAAATTCAATCTGTTTGTAATATAGTATGTACATGTCAACTGAATGATTCAATTGGACTTGCTCAAACAAAAAGTACTTGAGAGATTGGGGGACATATTGGGAACATCAATACGGTCCCCATTACAATTAGCACTAGTTAGCTCATCTCAAGTGAGCTTTTCTGATCACCTGTTGTCCATCTGTAAACTTTTCACATTTTCATCTTCTCCAGAACCACTGTACCAATTTCAAACAAACTTGGCACAAATCTTCTTGAATGAAGTCAGGATATTCAAGTTTGTTCAAATGAAGGCCATACCCCTTTCAAAGGGGAGATAATCAAGAAATGGTGTCCAGGTAGTGCTCTTGCTTCTCACCGCTGCGACCCGAGTTCAATCCCCGTGAGCAGTGATTGTATGTGAGAATGTATGGCGGTCACCTGCTTGGGAATGTGAGCTTCCTCCAGGTACTCTGGTCTCCTCCCACATAATTGACCCTCTAGCGCAAACATCCATGCATCAAAGGACCCCAATAATAAGAAATAAGCTTTTGAGCTTATCCTTCGTATTTATGTATATACCGAATAAACATTTATTTTATCTAAAAGACAAAAATAGGGTGTTGTCATTTAAAATCTTCTAAAGAACCAATGGGCCAGAAAATTTGAAATTTACATGAAAGCTTCCTGATATATAGTATATTCAAGTTTGTTCAAATCATGGTCCCTGGGGGTAGGGTTAGGCCAACAGGGGATCAAACTTACGTGCAAATAGATAGGTGAAAATATTTCGGGATCTTTTTTTCAAGAACAAAAGGGCCATGACTAATCATGTTAATATGCAAGCATCCTTAGGTAGTGCAGTTTCAAGTATGTTCAAATTGTGGCCCCTTGAAGTAGGTTGGGGTCACAATAGGGGATCAAAGATTTACATTGGAATCTGAGAAATATCTTTGAAAATCTTCATCTCAACAACAGCAGGTCCATGATTAGTCATAGTAATATGCAAATACTTTCAGGTTGTCCAAATTCAGGTTTGTTCAATTCAGTGGCCCCAGGAGTAGGATGGGGCCACAATAGGAGATTAAAAGTTTTACTAGCTCACTTGAGCTGAAAGCTCATGTGAGCTATTCTGATCACCTATTGTCTGTCTGTTCATCCATAAACTTTTCACATTTACATCTTCTCCAGAACCACTGAAGGACCATGCCCCCTTCAAAGGGGAGATGATCATGAAGGGGGCATGGCCCTTCATTTGAATCCCCTTTACCCAAGGATACTTTGTGCCAAGTGTGGTTAAAATTGGCCCAGTAGTTCTGGAGAAGATTTTTAAAAGTTGTCAGTGTATATTCACTATTTTGCTATTATCTCCCTTTGGAAAATGGTGTGGCCCTACATTTTCAACAAACTTGAATCCCCTTTACCCAAGGATGCTTTGTACCAAGTTTGGTTGAAATTGGCCCAGTGGTTCTGGAGAAGATTTTTAAAAAATATTAATGTATTTTCACTACAGTGACTTTGCTATTATCTCTCCTTGGAAAGGGGCATGACCTTTCATTTGAACAAACTTGAAGTTTGGTTGAAATTGGTCCAGTGGTTCTGGAGAAGTCGAAAATGTGAAAGTTAACAGACAGATGGATGACAGGTGATCAGAAAAACTCACTTGAGCTTTCAGCTCAGGTGAGCTAAAAATTTGGTAAACTATTGATACTGAAAAAGTTTACATTTTCCATAAATAATAAATTATTTATAATTTTAAAACTTACTGTCAAGGGCAATTACGGAAGCCGATAGGTGCCAGGGTATAGAATTAATATTTATTTAACTGGCGGCCGCCACTTAATTTATGTGGCGGCCGCCACTTATTATCTGGTGGCCGCCACTTATTAACTGGCAGCCACCACTTATCTGGCGGCCACCATATAAATTAACTGGCGGCCGCCACTTAATTTATCTGGCAGTCGCCACTTAATTTATGTGGCGGCTGCCAGTTAAATTAACTGGCGGCCGCCATTCATTTTCTGGTGGCCGCCAGTTAATTTATGTGGTGGCCGCCAGTTAATTTATGTGGCGGCCGCCAATCAATTTAAATCATTTATATGGCTGTCAACAGTTATTCAATTTCTCTCTCTTTCTCTATCTCTCTCTCAAAATGAAAGGGGTGCAATCCTTCCCCAATGCTTAGTAATATGTATGTGATATGTATATATACAATTAAGAGCATTAAATTATTGTTTTTCGATTGTACTGTTAAATACGTAGAACCACTCTTTTGGTGGTAGTAATGAATGGTAAAAATGTAATAATGAATGAACTGATCAATTGAAGGATGAACGGATCCCCCTCCCACCAATTTAGGAGAACGAAGTTTGGACAAAAGAGACATTTTAGGTTCCTTTACTGCTTGTCAACAATTGTAGAAGACAATTTTTCCTCCAACTGTCCCTATACACTTTGAAAAACGATGCTGTGTGTTTGCGTACTATTCTAAATCTTTCCAAAATAATCACTCAGCGATACAAATTACATTGTTTTTGCAATTGTCAGCCGCCATATATAAATTAAGTGGCGGCCGCCAGATAAAATAACTGGCGGCCGCCAGTTAATTTATATGGCGGCCGCCAGATAATAAGTGGCGGCTGCAAGTTAATTTATGTGGCGGCCGCCAGTTGATAACTGGCGGCCGCCAGATAATAAGTGGCGGCCGCAAGTTAATTTATGTGGTGGCCGCCAGTTGATAACTGGCGGCCGCCAGATAATAAGTGGCGGCCGTCAGTTAAATTAAGTGGCCGCCGCCACATAAATTAAGTGGTGGCCGCCAGTTAAATAAATATTAATTCTATACCCTGGCACCTATCGGCTTCCATAGGCAATAACTCCTATGCTGGCATTTCTTCTACTGCAAGTCTATCATCCAATGATTTCCGTAATATCCAAAATCAATGGATACATATTTATGAATTAGCAGATTTTTTACATGCTTGACATTCACAATTTGTCATTTCAACAAGTTTTTATCTATTTTTAGCTCTTCTGAGCCAAAGGCTCAAAGAGCTAATGCTATGGCCATTTGTGCGGTGTGAGGTGTGCGTAAACTTTTTAGAAAAAGGGCTATAACTCAAGAACCCCTTGGCCAATTCTTTTCAAATTTGTTACAGGGTATCATTGGCCCAAGGGCTTTCATACATACTAAATAGAGGGATGTGACCCTTTAACAAGGGGAGATAATCAGGAAAATACAAACAAAAGTAGTGGTTGCTAAAAAATCTTCTTCTCAAGAACCACAGGGCACATTATCACCAAACTTACACATAAGGATGAGGATATGTTGTAGATTAAAAATTGTTCAAGGCATTACCCTGGGGCAAAGGGCGTGGTCTCAAGGTCACTTCAAAGTTGACCTAAATTTAAAATTTTTTTAAATTCCTTAAATCTTAGATATTTTAGTCATTATAAGGACTAGGATCATCAAATTTTGACAGTTGATGCATCTTAGGACCTTGTGTCAAGTTGTCTCAAAAGTAGGTCACGGTGACCTACTTTTTCAATTTTGCAGGTATTTATTTTAAAATTAATTTTGATGCATATCTTGGACACTTTGAAGCCTATGATCATCAAAACTTGTCAGTTGGTGGATCATGGGACCTTGAAATGCGTCAACTGAAAAATAGGTCACCGTGACCTACTTTCTGAATTTTATGGCTTATCATTTATAGATATATTTTAAGTTGTTATTTCAAATACCGAGAGGTTTAGAATCATCAAATCTTGTAAGTTGATGCATCTTGAGGCCTTGAAACATATTTATGAAAAAGTAGGTCACAGTGACCTACTTTTTAAATTTTGCAGATATTCAAATTTCACATTTTCAATTTTAGATGCATATTTTGGGCACTGTAAAACCTAGGATCATCAAACTTTGTCAGTTGATGCGTCTTCAGTCTTCGGTTTGTATCGACCAAAAAGTAGGTCACCGTGACCTACTTTTGGTATTTGACAGCTAAATTACTATATTTCAGACGCTATTTAACCTACAATCATCAAACTTTGTCAGTTGATGCATCTTGAGTCTTCGGAGTGTATCGACCAAAAAGTAGGTCACTGTGACCTACTTTTGGCATTTGACAGTTATATTTATATATTTCAGTCACTAATTGCCCTACAATCATCAAACTTTGACAGTTGATGCATCTTGAGTCAACGGAGTGTGTCGACCAAAAGTAGGTCACCTTGACCTACTTTTGGAATTTGACGACTATATTTATATATTTCAGATACTATTTGACCTACAGTCATCAAACTTTGTCAGTTGATGGGTCTTGCATGTTCGAAGGGTTTCGACCAAAAAGTAGGTCAACTTGACCTACTTTTGGAATTGGACACCTATATTTATATATTTCAGATACTATTTGACCTACAGTCATCAAACTTTGTCAGTTGATGCGTCTTGCATGTTCAAAGGGTGTTGACCAAAAAGTAGGTCACCTTGACCTACTTTTGGAATTGGACGGCTATATTTATATAATTCAGATACTATTTGACCTAGTCATCAAACTTTGTCAGTTGTTGGGTCTTGCATGTTTGAAGGGTGTTGATGAAAAAGTAGGTCACCTTGACCTACTTTTGGAATTTGACGGCTATATTTATATATTTCAGATACTATTTGACCTACAGTCATCAAACTTTGTCAGTTGATGGGTCTTGCATGTTCGAAGGGTTTCGACCAAAAAGTAGGTCAACTTGACCTACTTTTGGAATTGGACACCTATATTTATATATTTCAGATACTATTTGACCTACAGTCATCAAACTTTGTCAGTTGATGCGTCTTGCATGTTCAAAGGGTGTTGACCAAAAAGTAGGTCACCTTGACCTACTTTTGGAATTGGACGGCTATATTTATATAATTCAGATACTATTTGACCTAGTCATCAAACTTTGTCAGTTGTTGGGTCTTGCATGTTTGAAGGGTGTTGACGAAAAAGGAATTTGACGGCTATATTTATATATTTCAGATACTATTTGACCTACAGTCATCAAACTTTGTCAGTTGATGGGTCTTGCATGTTCGGAGTTCGCTGACCGAAAAGTAGGTCACCATGACCTACGATTGGAATTTGACACCTATATTTATATATTTCAGATACTATTTGACCTACAGTCATCAAACTTTGTCAGTTGATGGGTCTTGCATGTTCGGATTTCGCTGACCAAAAAGTAGGTCACCATGACCTACGATTGGAATTTGACAGCTATATTTCAATATTCAGATACTAATTGGCTTAAAATCATCAAACTTTGTCAGTTGATATTTCTTGGGTTCTCAAAATGTGTAAACCAAAAAGTAGGTCACATTGACCTACTTTTTTTAATTCTTAGGATTTAACTAAAGATTTAGAATACTAAGAGGCTAAGAATAGAAATGGTGGGGTTGTACAATTTATCAGAAGAGCGATTCTAGGCCCTTGGGCCTCTTGTTATTATTCTGTATAACGAAAATGTGTGATTTTCTGATGTTTATACATATACGTCTGCTTTTGTGTGTCTGACATCTTTAAAAGGGTGGCAGCATACACATTTGCTTTGGTTATTAATTAAATTTAACTATATTGAGTATATATTAATACATTTTTTCACTTAACCATTAATTTTGATAAGTCACATGAGGATGGAGCTGACCTTAAAGGAAGTGAACATGAAAAATATATTTGTTGCCTTATAAACTTAAAAGCTCCTGAAACTAAATAGTGTGGTCTGAATCTAATTTACTTGTTTCTATTACGTGATTTGATCAATTAAACACTCTAAGTTAAAGGTTTATGGATTTGCATTTCTGATTGAAAATAGCTACTAAGTCCAACTTTCCGTATTTTTTCCACATATTTTCCAGATTTTTTCCTCACTTTCTTAGTTTCATCAATTCTTTCCGTATTTTTTCTGCATCTAAAAAACGGAAAAAATATGGAAATATATGGATATCTGGAGATCTGAGGTGCGGGGAGGTCATCCATTATTTCCCAGTATGCATCTGTGCTCTGACGTAGATGAGACACATTGCTGTTGTTGACTGGGTCACTATATATAATTATATAGCAGAAATTTATGGATTCATATTAGAATTGATAGATAAGGTTTTGGAGCAAAAAGAATTGAAATCAAATCTAATTACAATGCATTAAGAAAAAGAAGAAAACACTCCCACAAAATATCTCCAGCTCCTCCAACTTCTGAACTTACTCAGAAGCACTAAGTACTGTTATATTTCAAGATTCCAAATCAATTAATTTTATTAATTTTAAAATATTTGGAGATAATTAAGGTGACTGTGTCATAAAAGGATTGCAATATAGGCATATAATTTATATATTTTATAATGATTGATGTACATGGACCACGGATAAATATCGGAGATGCAATTTACAGTTATATTATTTATTTACAATAATAAAAATTACTTATTCAGAATCTGTATCAAAGTCTGAGGTTTCAAGAAACCCTTTATAATTGCAATTAATATATGTCACAACAAATGAGGGTAATACTACTCTGATTTTCTCCCCCAAGAGGCTGACTGCGTCTGACCTAGTTGATCAACTGTCTGAAGGCCATAAATCTTGATAGCATGCCTGCAACATAATTGTTACTGTATTTTCGTGTTTTTCTTACTTGTTTAACAAGTTGTTATCCAAGTCCTCTGAGATCCTTCCTCTCTGGATACATAAATACATGGATAAATGTAAGCTGCATCAATTATAACAGGACTAAGACACACCATGTCAAAATATGGGTGTAGAGAACCGCGTTATCCATGTAATCTGACACAAAATGTTCAAACTCATGACAACAAAGACACCCCTTGAATGTACATAATTCCTCTCTCATTAAAATCAATTGCTGGTAAAGAAGAATTATTCTGAGAAACAATTTCTAACTCTGTAACATCAGGTTCAAACTAATATCCCATATTTAATTCACTTTCTGCTGATGACATTTTAACGTTGATGCTTACAAAGTGCCAAAAATACACAATGTGTCCTACTGACATCAGTATCAGTGCTGCCCTCTAGTGGATGTTAAGAAATAACCCAGCAGGGAGGTAATAATTTTTTCAATATGGCAGCTCCCAAGGATTGAAAAGATTAGTTAATCTTTATGAAATATCTCCTTACTAAAGAAAGCTACATCTTAATGATTTTCAGAATTCATTATATACATTAAAATGACAAATTTAAACCCTTTGTCACATTTTCATGTTCACTTCCTTTCACATTTTGTATATAGATTCTTCATGGCAAGACCTAGCTTTCATTTCATACCATGCATGACCTGTAACCTTGACATTCTCCAAAATAGCAAGGTCATGTTAGTTCTATTGATGTTGAGGCATCTCCATGTGTGAATTATTTTTCAGTTATGCCATGATTTGCTGAGGCCACAATTTTTCAAGGGAATAAAGATTGAATTTTTTTCAAAATTACAACAGTTAAATAATGGCAGGGCCAAAGTGACTCAGGTGAGCAATGTGGCCTATGGGCCTCCTGTTTTTATTAACTTCAAGGGATATTGGTTGGTCAATATTATACTGAAACATGATTATGATGGCTAGTAAGGAATGTCCAAGTTTCCCAGACATTTTCCATTGTCTATATGAGGGTTGTTCAATATGTAATGTGTATTGTACCAAAGTGCAATAACACTTCGCACGATATTGTGGATGATGGTACTCTTGAATAGCTCTATTCAATACCTTTCCAATGGTATAAACACGAGCCTTCAGCTTCATAAATTTAAACTTATAGTCATTTTATTAGAGCCAGTCATTGACCACTGTTGTAAAAATGGTTGAGAATATTGAAGAAATTAAAGCTTATATATATAAGTTCGCATAATTCTCGGTCATTCGGTAATGCAGATTTTTACTGAATTGGGGGAAGTTTATGGGTCTGATAAGGTATCTTATGAGACAGTTCGTATGTGGAGAAAGAAATTTCTGACTGGTAAAGAGTCCGTCAAAGATGCAGCAAAATCTGGCCGACCATTTAACTGTAACAGACCAGGCAAATGTCTCAAAAGTCAGGGAAATAATTGAAAGTGATGGCAGATACACGATTCGTGATATTGCCAAAGCTGTTGGCATATCGCTATCACGGGTGCATTTCATTTTGAAAGTACGAAAGATTTCTGCCAGATGCCTACTGCATATATTGACAGATGACCAAAAACGTGTACGAGTACAAACCGCTAAGCAACTGCTCAAAATGTTTCCCAAATTCAAAGACAATTTGCAAACATTGTTACTGGTGACAAAACATGGGTTCACTATTTCGAACCAGTATTAAAAATTAAAAACAAAATATGGTTAACTAAACATGGTGGAGGGCCTGTAGTTGCCAAAAGAACCGTAAGCACAAAGAAGGTTCTTTATTGTATATTCTTCTCATGTGATGGTATAGTCGTACGAATTCCGAAATGGTGCCGAAGGGCAAAAGTGTTACAGGTCAGTATTACTGAGATGTTATACTAAAAAAGCTCAAGAAATATTATCATAAACGACGCCCTGTGTCAGGATTTAGGCAATGCTCCATCACATACATCTGAGCTTGTGAAGCAATTTTTGAAGTCGGAGAAGGTTACCGTCTTGCCACACCTACCATACTCTCCAGATCTAGCCCCATGTGACTTTTTCCAAAACTTAAAAAGTTCTTATCTGGTCGTCGTTACAAGTCCCGACAAGCCCTTGGCTCAGCCATCAATCAGTGCCTCAGAGCGTACCGTGATGCATTTCAGATGTCGAATGCTTTTGAGATATCGTATAATACACATTACATATCGAATAGCCCTCGTACGTACGACTGAATCAGAATTTTATAAACTTTTGACACAACCCCTATTAAAATCTATCGCGTATCAATCTTATGATTTTTATCAAATTGAATTAATTCATCAACACTTATACATATGATGGAGATTAAACTAGATGTGTCAATACAACATGATTGTCACTGCCTGTTCACCAAGCATAAAGTACAAGCCAGAGATAACTGGAGAAAAGGAAAAGTTCGATCTGTTCCAGTAAAACTCCACAAAAGAAATCCCAAAGGGCATAACCGAGCTGAACGTATGTGTTAATTGTAGCAAT